>NC_088343.1:21217500-21377500 GCF_036884655.1 Musa acuminata AAA Group | reverse complement strand
AGGCTCGGCCTCCCAAAGAGTCTAGGTGGTCGTACCGTCAGCATTTAATGCTGCCAAGTGATGGTATCGCCAAAGTCTAGTATTCAAGACTTTGTCAAGCGGTAGTATTGCGCGGTGGTATCACCTAGTATCAGAGAGTAATGGCGATGGCACCACCTAATACTGGCGGTGGTACCACTAGTACCCCGAAAACCTAAGATGTGATATTTTTTAGCTCTAGTTTTGAAGCCATTTGGGATATAAATATCCCTCTCATCCTTGCTAAGTACATAGAACATCTTGAATGAAAATTAGTGTAAAATGTTATTGTAATTCCTAAAATTTGCCTTTCTCTAGCTCTAAGTTTTGAATTCAGTTTGAGAGAAGGGTGAGTGAATTGTAAAAGATATCTCCTAAACCTGTGAAAAGGAGAAAAAGGTTATAAGAGGGTATTTAGTCTTCGCCCATTAAAATAAGACCGTTAGTAGACGCTAGTGGCCTCAACGGAGGATGAATCGAGAATGGACGTAGGTCATAGTGACCGAACCACTATAAATTTGGTGTGCATCTTCTTTTTACTTTTCATTACTATTATTTTTCTACTTTAACTTTTATTACGTTTAATCTAAGTATACTTTGATATCATTTCTGATATAGTTTTATTGAATCAAGCTTTTCTAAATTATTAAAGTTTTCTGAATCGATGTCGTTTTCCTAAAAGCACTAATTCACACCCCCCACCCTACACCCCACCCCCCCCCCCCTCGGTTCTAACAATTAGTATTAGAGCCAAGATTTTTCTTGTTTGGTTTAACACCTAAGAGAAATGGCTTTCACCAGTAATCAAGAGGGTCTTTCTATCAGTCGTCCTCCTATATTCAATGGAACGAACTATACATATTGGAAAACTAGAATGAGAATTTTCTTGCTTTCTATGGATTTCAATTTATGGAACATTGTTGAAAGCGGTTTTGAAAAGTCTTCCAAACCAATGAACAAATATAATGATTTAGAGAAGAAGATTTTATCTTTGAATGCTAAAGCGATAAATACTTTGTTTTGCTCTCTTTATAAAAACGAATTTAGTCGGATTTCTATGCAAAACTGCACATGAGATTTGACACACACTCAAAGTTACATACGAAAGCATAAGTAGGGTTAAAGGGTCAAAAATTAATCTTTTAGTTTATAGCTATAAGTTATTTCGTATGAAACTAAATGAGACATACCCGTTTTACAGATGTCATCATTGGGCTAAAAATACTAGGTAAAATATTTTTTAATTTTGAACTTGTTAATAAAATACTAAGATCCATTCCAAAAACTTAAGATTTTAAAGCAATGACAATACAAGAAGCAAAGCACTTGAATAATTTTTCATTCAAAGAATTTATTGGGTCTTTGATTGTTGAATCTCAGATTTTGATGATGAAATCAATTGATGAGTTTATGATATAATCTATATTTTGAGTGATGTAGGACTAACATCGATCAGAAAAGGCAAATCAATTAAAGCAAGAGGAATTGAACGTTAGGTCGGAGTGGAACATGTTAGAAGATTGGATGTCGGGCTAGAGGATTGGTTGACGTATCGGTAGAAGGCTTCGTGTCATGAGTTCGGGTATCGGGCCAAAGGATCAGACATTGCACCAAGGATATCGAAAGTTGTAGGAGTCAACGTGCCGATTGAGTAATACGCCAAAGGAGAGGATGATGCCCTAAAGGATCGGATAAAGCGCCGAAGGATCGGATGAAGCTCTAGATAAACCAATGACATGCTGGACAACATAAGATTCATGCTTGTAATTATATGTCTAGATCAAGTTAGTTTAGGTCTAATTGAGTCGGTATTGGGGTGAAACAATGCCAACTTAATTAGGGGTCAATTGAGCTTGAATCAAGGTTGAATTGAGCTTATTGTTTGGCCCATTCAGTATCCTATAATAGGGTCTAGCGGTGGGACCACCGAAACACAGTCTTCAAGACTATGTTAGGTAGTGGTATCGCTAGACTAGGCGGTGGTACCGCCTGGACATAGTCTTCCAGATTGTGTCAAGTGGTGGTACTACCAAACTAGGCGATGGTATTGCCCAGTGATAATGTGTAAAGTGGTGGTAGTGCTAAACTGGGTGGTGGTACCGCTTAGTGTCAGACTGGCAGGCAATGGTACCACCCAGTGCAAGCGTTGGTACTGCCCATACCCCGAAAACTCGAGGATTTGAATTTTAGCTCCAAGTTTTGAAGCCATTTGAGGTCTATAAATACCCCACAAATTTCTACTTGGAATACACACAAAAAGAGAGCAAAAACTTATGATTTCAAGGTTGGAAAACTCTTTTTGTTGAATCTCGTATTTTGATGATGAAACCAATCGATATGTGTTTATGTTTTAATCTGCATTTTGAGTAACGCGGGATGCTTCAATTAGGATAAGACAATTAAAGTAGGAAAAATCATGTTGTGCCGGAGGAAAATATGTCAGAAGATTGAACGTCGGACTGGTGGATTTGGGCATTGGGCCAAGAAGAGCAGATATTGTGCCAAGGATATCAGAGTTGCGGAGTCAACTGGCCGATTGGGTAACAGGCCGTAAGAGAGGACGATGCACCGAAGAATCGGACGAAGCGTCGAGAGACCAATGATATGTCGGACAACTTGATTAATGTTTAGTATTAATTTTCTAGATCGAAGTATGTTTTTACATATGCAGGATTAACTACGATAGCAAGGCATGAGATAAAATGAAATCCTGAAGTCAAGGACGTGATCACGTTGGGAGTTCGAGAGTTCGTCGGAAGTTCGGACGCTCGTCAAAAGTTCTGGCGGCACTAGCCGAGAAGTCATGGAGCTTGCCAGAGAAGCTTATTGGAACTTGCCAAGAAGATCGTCGTGAAGTCTAGGAGCTTGCCGGGAGTCCGTCGGAACATTGCCGAGAGATCGTCAGAAGTTCGCCGAAAGATCGCCCGAAGCTCGCCGGAAGAATACACATAAGGACTTGTTTAGCTTAGTAAATATCTTAGGATTTCGTAGTTAGCACGTAATTGGGCTTGGATTTGGGTCAACCTAATTAGGGTCAGCTAGGCTCATGTAAGAACTGTGTTAGGCCCAATAAAAGGCCCAAACAGTGCCCCAAGAAGTCTCACCGTCGTGGCACAGTCTTCGAGACTATGTCAGGCGGTGGTACCACCAGTCTGGGTGGTGGTACAGCCCAGCACTGCCCCCCCAAGTGGTGGTACCGCCCAGGGCAGTGTCAGTCAGACTGACACTAGGCGGTGGTACCGCTCGTGCCCAAGGAACCCGGGATGGGAAAGTTTTAGGCTCCAAGTTTGAATCAACTTGAAGCCTATCAATACCCCTCTCATCCTTAGTTAAAACACACAAGTATTAAGAGTAAAAAAGTATAGAAACGCTACTGCACTCTTGTGTGAGCTCCTCTCAAAGTTTTAAATGTTAGAATAGTTTGAGAGAGGAGTAAGTGGGGGTGTAAGGGTTGTCTCCTAAACCCGATAAAATGAGAATTGAGTTGTAAAAGGTGGTTAGTCTTCGCCTATTGAAGGAAAACCATTAGTGGATGCTGGTGGCCTCGACGGAAGAGGAATCAGAGGAGTGGATGTAGGTCATGAAGACCGAACCACTATAAACTATCATGTTCTCTAGTTTGCATTTCATTCTTACTATTACCTTACTGCAAACTTCCTTAAGTGCTTACTGCCTTCAATTCATAATGTACGCTTTCAAGTTTAGTTTCTGAAATCGGTTTTTGGTCGAAAACGATTTTATCGCAATGAAGTTTTTGAAGATGTTATTTTTACCGTTGCACTAATTCACCCCCCCCCCTCTTAGTGCTCTTGATCCTAATAATTGGTATCATAGCCTCGTTTTCTAATATAGTTTAACACCCAAATAGAAATGGCTCTTTTTGGCTTTCAAGAGGGTCACTCTCTCATTCGTCCTCCCTTTTTCAATGGGACGAACTACACTTATAGAAAAACTCGAATGAGAGTTTTCTTGCTTTCATTGAATCTCAATTTATGGTACATAGTCGAAAATGGATTTGAAATGTCTTCTCTTCCAATGAACAATTTGAATGATTTGGAGAAGAAGACGTTTTCCCTAAATGCAAAGGCTATGAATGTCTTATTTTGCGCTTTAGACAAAAACGAGTTTAATCGGGTTTCTATATGCGAAATGGCCTTCGATATTTGGCATATTCTCGAAATCACATACGAAACGAAGGCACAAGTAGTGTAAAAGATTCTAAAGTAAATTTGTTGATACATGATTTTGAGATGTTTTGTATAGAACTAAGAGAGACTATTGGAGACATGTACACCCGCTTTACGGATGTCATCAATAGTCTAAAAGCACTTAGTAAAAGCTTTTTGAATTTTGAACTCGTTAACAAGATTTTGCACTCACTTTCTAAAACTTGGGATTCAAAAGTAATTGCTATTCAAGAATTAAAAATTTTAAATATATTTTTGATCGAAGAACTAATAGGGTCTTTGATGACCTATGAATTGACGTGCAATGCACATGAAGAACTCAAGAACCACCTTCCAAAGAATAAGAAGAATTTCAAACTGAGAACATTTAAAGACCACTCGAGCATAAGCTCAAGTGATGATGAACATGAACTTGAACTCACAAAGAAATTTAAAAAGTTTATAAAACAAAAATTAAGGAATAAAAAGAACACAACTATTTGCTTTGAATGAAAGAAGAAGAATACAAATTGGGATGAATCGAGCTCCTCCGAAGATGAGGAGATGGATGTTCTTCAGAAGAATCACACTTATGATTTGGTGTTACTACCAAATGGAATGAAGGCTTTGAAGAACAAGTGGGTTTTCAGGTTGAAGACTCAAGAATATTGTTCTCAACCAAAGTACAAAGCTAGATTGGTTGTGAAAGGCTTTGGTCAAAAGAAAGGTATTGACTTTGAATAGATTTTTTCTCCTGTTGTTAAAATATCTTCTATTCGTGTTGCTCTTGGTATTGCTACTAGCCAAGACTTGGAGGTTGAGCAGTTAGATGTGAAGACAGCTTTCCTTTATGGGGATTTGGAGGAGGAAATTTATATGGAGCAACCAGAAGGCTTCAAAGTTAAAGGTAAAGAGATCTTTGTCTGCAAATTGAAGAAGAGCTTGTATGGGCTAAAGCAAGCTCCAAGACAATAGTATAGAAAGTTTGATTCATTTATGATAGAAAATGGATACAAAAGAACGGCTTCAGATCATTGTGTGTACATCAAATGGTTTGGTGAGGATTTTATTATTCTCTTATTTTATGTTGATGATATGCTTATTCTTGGAAAAGATATATCTAAAATTGACAGATTGAAGAAGGAATTGAGTGAGTCTTTTGCAATGAAGGACAAGGGGCCAACAAAGCAAATACTAGGTATGCAGATTTTCCGTGATAGGAAAAATAAGAAGATTTGGTTGTCACAAGAGAAATACATCGAGAAGGTATTGGAAAGATTCAGTATGAGCAATGCAAAGCCAGTTGGTTCTCCTTTTGCAGGTCACTTCAAGTTGTACTCAGAACAGAGTCCATCAAGTGATGAGGAGAAGGAGAAAATGCAAAAGGTTCCTTATGCTTCAACAGTTGGAAGTTTAATGTATGCAATGGTATGTACGAGGCCAGACATCGCATATGCAGTTGGTGTTACTAGTAGATTTCTTGCAAATCTAGGCAAAGAGCACTGGGCAGCAGTGAAGTGGATTTTTAGATATCTCAGAGGGAGCTATAAGGTTTGTTTAAGCTTTGGAGGTGGACCACATGTGTTGACAGGTTACATAGATGCAGATATAGCAAGAGATATAGATACGAGAAAGTCTATTTCAGGTTATATACTTACTTTTGCAGGGGGAGCTGTGTCATGGCAATCCAGGTTGCAAAGGTGTATTGCTCTCTCTACCATAGAAGCAGAATATATTGCTGCTACAGAGGTATACAAAAAAATGTTATGGATGAAAGAATTCTTACAAGAATTGGGGCTGAAATAGAAAAATTATGTGTTGCATTGTGACAGCCAGAGTGCCATCCATTTGTGTAAGAACTTAATGTTTCATTCTAAGTCAAAGCATATAGATGTCAGATACCACTGGATTCGAAATGTATTTGAAGAGATGCAGTTGCAGCTTCAGAAAATTCACACAGATGACAACGGAGCAGACATGTTGACAAAAACTTTACCAAAAGAAAGACAGAAGATATGCCGACAGCTGGTCGGCATGGCTTCACATTGAAGAGTCATGGGATAGCCTCCCTTATGGGCTGAAGGGGGAGATTGTTGGGCTGGCAGCCCACAAATTCAGCCCATAGTGGGCTGGGCAGCCCACAGCTCACCCCCTCTTAACATAACCCTAATTAACATTAGGGGGGGTGTGGTGGCTGCGTTTTGGAGGTAGAAAAAGGCATAAATAGGGCAGGAACGTGAGAGAAGAAAACAGCCACGGGATTCCAAAGAAAAGGAGGAAAACAAGGCAGAAAAGGAAGAGAAAGAAAGGAAAGAAGACAAGGACAACACATAGAGGCTGTTCTCAATCATCTAGTAGTGTTCTTATCTCAGGTTAGATCAAATCTACAGTAGACTCTTACTGTGATTACTTGGGGAGGTTTTAGATATTGTAGGCAATGACGTGATCCTTGTATCCCAGTTATTCTCTTGTGATTGTTGCTAGGGTTTAGGGCAAGAGATTGAGATTTGTATATTCATTATTCTCATAGTGGATTATCTCTAGTTTGGCCCGTGGTTTTTACCATTCACATTGGAGGGGTTTTCCACGTATATCTTGGTGTTCTATTTGATTGTGATTTCATTTAATTCTGCTGCGTATTATGGTCTTCTAGTATTTGTTCATATACAAAGGTTATTCCTATTTATATCCCCATCAGGGTTCCCTCATTTGAGCAATCGCCATGTTATTGTCGCAATATAAGGGAATCAGCTTCTCACTACTTGGCAGATTTCTATTGAATATTGAGAAGTTTTAATCATACATGGGATTCTTAACTTTTGAGTGTTACAAGCACTAATGATATTATCTCATACAAGTAGTGATGATAGGCTATGACGAAATATTTTATAAATGCATTAAGTATTTATACATATCTTGATGTTTAATTCATAGAAGTCATTGATAAATGCATCTCTCACGGATTTCACTCTTATGAATTTTTAATGAGAAATGAATTTGATGTAATGCTCTTCTCACTATGAAGTTTTATTCATGAATTTTTCCTTCATGTAATACTCCTCTCCCATGAATAATTGAAGAAATTCCAATGGATATCTTAATCCTTGAAAGATGAATTCTCGTGTGTGATATTGAAAGCATGTGTATGATAATTCTCATGGGGATTTGATTTCATATAGATATCTCGATCCTTTTCATGAATCCATTCTCTTTGTCAAAATAAAAGCATGTTTTAATGAAAACTTATTTCTCATTTTTTGACTTAATTCAAATCATTTCACAAATTTAGTTCTTAATGGATTCCCTCCTTATCTTCTTTCCTCCTCTTCATGCAAAATGTGATGATAAAGGGGGAGAAGTTGTTGGAATCTATCGTTTTAATATTGATAACATTTAATGATGAGAACTTTTGAGTATGTAACTTGCTTGATTTTTATTACTGCATTTGCATTGTTGAATTATTCTCCTTTTTGTTGATGACAAAGGGGGAGAAATAATACCAAAATGTGATAAATTAATGACAAATATATGTAATGTATTTCATCATATATACTTGAAATGTATGTAATGCCAAAGAAGCTCATTGGAACTCGCCAAAAAGATTGTCGTAAAGTCTAGGAGCTTGCCGGGAGTCTGCTAGAACATTGCTAAGAGTTCATCGGATGTTCACCGGAAGCACACCGGAAGCTCGCCGAAAGAGCAATTGACACACCGGAATAAGAAGCACTATAAATTATGTCTTAATTATCATAGTTAGAGTGTAAATTAAGTTAGGATTGGGAGGTAATCCCACTAACTTAATTAGGGGCCAATTGGGCCCTTAACAGGGCTGAATTAGGCCGAAGTGAGCTACCAATTTAGCCCCTGAAAACATAACCGGCGGTGGCACTGCCAGGACGGTAGTGCCCCTAGATTTCTGGGTGGTGGTACCACCGACAGTAGTGCTGCTAGTGGTGGGACCACCCCTGTTCGACGGTGGTACCGCCCAGTGTCAGATCAAAGATGGTAGTACCATCCAGTGTTAGATCAACGGTGGTAGTACCGCCTAGTAACGGTGGTGGTACCACCGCCAATACCCCGGATTCTAGGGATGACATTTTGACTCCAATTTTGAAGCCATTGGGGCCTATAAAAATCCCACCCTTTTTTGTATGAAAGGGCACGAAAGCATTGGCTTAATATTGAATTCTTGAGTCATAAAAGTATTGTAAAAGTTAAGAGTTCTCCTCTTTCATCTCTTAACCTTGTAACCATCCAAGAAAGATGAGTGAGGCTTGTACGGGTTGTCTCCTAAACCCAGGAAAAGGATAAAGTACTGTAAAGAGGTGTTCGGTCTTCACCTATTGAAGAAAGGCCTTTAATGGACACCGGTGACCTCGTCGGAGGAGGAATCCGAAATTGGATGTAGGTCACTTTGACCGAACCACTCTAAATTCTGGTTTACTTTTCATCTGTGCAATTTACTTTACTGCAAATCTCCTTAATCTTCTCTTGCACTTTTACGAAAGCTTTCAAGTTCAACTTCTCTCCAAAACAGATTGAATCGAAACCATTTTCGTTAGAATCGATTTTAAATAGAACGAATAATTTTCTAAAATCGTGAAAGTTTTTTGTTGCACTAATTCACCCCCTCTTAGTGCGGCTCTTGATTCTAACACCCTACACCATGTCGCCTTCTGGTGACATATCCATTGTATTCTGATCATTATGGGATGAACTTGACTGTGATCTCTTTATGTGTGGCCTCTACCAATACATCATAAGGCCTCTGTCACCTCTGATCGTGTTCTTCCCTTTGACAATCGACCTTCATCCACTCACTCTCGGGTCACACCCCGATGAAGCACAACTCTAGGACAGTTCGTCATCTAGCAACTCTCAAAGTCCATCGACTTTATTGACATTTGTATATTATTGTCTGGATCCTAGGCCTTTGCCCCCACCAGTATAATCTCTGCGGTGCACCGCTTCCTTCATGGCAACTCAAGTGGTGGCAATGTGGAATATTCTTCAAGAGTACCCACCTTCATGTTCTCTTACCTTATGTTAAGGCCTTTTGACCCCAAGTTCGTATTTGTAAGTTGAGTCACCTTAATTCCTTCATCCAATGCTTCACCAAGGTAAAATACATATGCCTTAGAGCTCCCTTCATCTTTGGCACTATATAGGATAAGTCTGCTCCATTGGAATGAGGGACCCATAGAACAACATGGTCCCGCTCTTGCCTCTATAAGAGTTTATGACCTTCACCTATGTCCAAGGAAAGTTATATGCTTCTACTCCATATTCTATCTTCTATATCGACTCTCTTCATATAGCTTGGGTACTTCACCAAGCGACACCTAAGTTGCTCCTCTCCTCGGTTTGCATTGAGTTAATGGTGGCTCTCGCGCTAACCATTCTATGGGTCAACCCTCCATTGAATTCGATCTCTATATCAGCTCCAAGTGTGCCTCCATTTGGTATTGCCCTGGGTCGCTCCCTCACTTGATCTCATAATGCGTCCACTAATACATTACCTCATGTGAGATCATGTGATGACTCCTTGTCACTCACTTATTCTATTGAGCTTGATGGAGTTGTTGTCTTGAGGTACCTCCTCCTTAATATATGTGATATATTGTACGTGGTTCTCCCTTTGGAGAATCGAGACTTATCCCTCTTGGATATCTATCCCGTTGGAGCAACATCTCTCTTTGTATCCTTCCCTCTGAAAGTTTTAGAGACTACCATTACCTTGGACTACTCTTACCTTATTGAACAAATTATGCATTATTCTACTCTCATAAACGTACTTACTAGATTATGACTTTTCATCAATACAGCCCCTACTGCACCCCTCAAGGCCTAGCAATATATTAAACTTGCTGCACACTTCAGCCTCCTATGGATGTATCCTTCCCATGCCAAAGAGAAAGTTCCAATACTCCATAGCATTAAGTTTCGGTTGCCTTGGGATGGTTATGAATATTCCATCATCTATATACAAGCTCTTACATAAGTACTGAATTATTTAATATAGTAATTCTCGCCTATGTGAGCTTTACATAATTCTTTTAGTCGCTGAGCATCCCATCCCACTTTGCATGATCATACCCTTTACTAAACACCCCACTTGTCTTGAGCACCATCAGGTTGCCAACGTCGAGCCATAGCACGAACTTAGTCATTCCAACCTTTGTATGCTATGTATTTTTTCCAACTTGTCCTCGTGATGCCTCTCACATAAAGGATTGGTCATTCCTCTGAATGTCAATCTGTTTGCTCCTTTGGGCTACTCCTTTCCCTACATCTCTATACCCGTTTCCCCCAAATGGTTGTACTTGATGGTTGCCCTCAACATAGCCCTGCTAGATCCCCACGTTTATATGTCAAGTATTTCTATGTGTGTTTGTCCCACTCTGATACCAAATCTCATAAACTTGCTAGGTTTGCCTAAGTCATGTGGTACCATTGTGTGTCTGTCCATAAAGGTCAGCCTCCCTGAAATCTCCTTTGGTCCCTTAAAACCTACAAAAGAGAAAACGGGTTAGATAAAGCATTTCACTCAGGATCCATAAGTACATATTTCATCAAACACTTTATAGATAATATAAATTACAATTATAGACTTTGCAAACTCTAAACGATCGCACAAAAAAATGTCTTAGATGGTTCACTATAGACCGAAATCTCTACAAATGTCCATATGATAATCTTCATTTATAAGCCTAAAATGGCTACCAAAGCTAATCAAAATAAGGTTGTTAAGCCTATGACCAACCCGCTACATGCTGTGCAAAGAATGAACAAAATCAAAAGGTATAAATATATATGAGCATTAAATCAAACACTTCATTTATAATTTTATCTGTGACAGGATGGAACCACCAGCAACAGTAACAAGGAAATGGCTATGAGCACTTGCACTTTAGGATCAAAAGTTGGTGACCCATCACCAACCTAAGTACTAAGGAAGCAATTTGCGAAGTCTGCATAGAATCATCTACCAAAGACATTATGGGATCAAGAGCGACTATGGGTGATAGAGAAGAATCAAAAGTCGATGTCCCTTCACCTACCCTAATCACCAAAGAATCATCTTACAAGTTGGGTAGATATAGTAAGGGATAAGAAATGAGGCCAACGAGGCAATAGTAAGAATTGTCGACAACGAACCACTAATAGCCAAAATCGTTGATATATCAAGATGGATTTCGAGTGATAGAGAAGAAGGATCAACCATTTATAAAGAAATGCTAAGTAGGGCACTCGCAAGGGATAATTGGATGGGATCGATTATGTTGAATCTCAGATTTTGATGATGAAATCAATTGATGTGTTTGTGATCTGACCTATATTTTAAGTGATGTAGGAAGCTTTAATCAAGAAGAGACAATTAAAGCAGGAAGAATCATGTTGAACCATAGTGGAACATGTCAGAAGATTGGGTGTCGAGCCGAAGGATCGGTCGACGTATCGGCAAAAGGCTTTGGGCCATGGGGTTGGGCATCGAACCAAGAAGAGTGAAAATTATGCCAAGGAAATTGGAGTTGCGAAGGTCAACTGGCCGATTGGGCAATAGGCCACAAGAGAGGACGATGTGCCGAAGAATCAGACGAAGCGTCGATGAACCAATGGCATTCCGGACAATATTTGATTCAAGCTTTGTAATAATTGTCTAGATCAAAGTAGGTTTAAGGCGTAATTGGGTTGCAATTGGGCCAACTCAATTAGGGCCAGTTGTCCTAAGTTTGGATTATGTTGGGCCAAGTGAAAAGCCCAAATAGTGACCCAACAGGTGGAACCGTCGGTGACATAGTCTTCGAGACTGTGTCAGGCGGTGATACCGCTAGTCTGGGAGGTGGTACCACCCAAATATAGTCTCTGAGAGACTGTTAGGCGGTGGTACCGCCAGATTGGGTGGTGGTACAGCCTAGTGATAGGGTGTCAGGTGATGGTACTACTAGACTAGGCGATGGTACTATCGAATGTCAGTGTTGCAAGCGGTGGTACCATCCAACACAGGTGGTGGTACCACTAGTATCCCAAAAATCGGGGATGAGACACTTTTAGGCTCTAAGTTTGAATCCATTTAAGGCCTATAAATACCCCTCTCATCCCTAGTTAACCTTAAGAAAGTTGAGCAAAACTCTATGATTCTAAAATTTTAAACCCTATTCAAAAGTTCAGTTCTCTCCTCCTAAAACTTAAAGAGAGTTCTAAGGAAGGTGTGTGAGAGATACCTTATAAAAGAGGGTTGTAAAAGGTTATCTCCTAAACCTGTGAAAAGGAAAAGAGGGGTGTAAAAGGGTAGTTGATCTTCGCCCATTAAAGGAATATCGGTAGTGAAAACCGGTGGCCTCGAGTGAAGAGGAATCGGGAGTGAATGTAGGTCACGACGATAGAACTACTATAAAAATTCGGTTTGTATTTCTAGTTTACTCTTTACTTTAATTGCAAACTGAATTATTACTTTACCTTATAAATATGCTTTCAAGTTAACATCTTTCGAAAATGAGTTTCATCGTATAAAAATTTTTTACTTGACGTGATTTTTATCCGCTACACTAATTCACCCCCCCCCCCATTAGTACCGACTCGATTCTAACAATTGGTATCAAAGCTATTATGATCAAGAGCACTAAGAGAGGGGGGGTTTGAATTAGTGCAGCGAAAAACTTTCGTCGGTTCAAAAAGACTTCGGACGAAAACCATTTCAGAAAGATCTTTAACTTGAGAGTAAACAGAAGTATAGTTGATGTAAAGCAATGGATGCAGATTGCAGTTAAGATAAAGAGTAGAATGTAAATGTAAACTGAGATTTAGAGTGGTTCGGTCAATCTTAACCTACATCCACTTTTGGCTTCCTCCTCCGACGAGGTCACCGACATCCACTAAAGACCTTCCTTCAATAGGCGAAGGCCAACCACCCTTTTACAACTTTTCTCCTTTTGACGGGCTTAGGAGATAACCCTTGCAAGTTTTCACTCCTCTCTTGAATGATTAAGACTTAGAAAGAAAAGAGGGAGAGGAACTCTAGCCTTTTACAACACTTTTAAGCTCTCAAATACTCAGAATAAAAGCAAGCTTTTAGTGCCCTTTCATGCAGGAAAGGGTGGGGTTTATATAGGCCCCAATCAGTTTGAATTCGGAACTCAAAAGTGTCAATTCTCGGATTTCCAGGGTCCTAGCGATACCACCACTATAACTAGGTGGTACTACCACCTGTCATCTATCACTAAGCGGTACTACCGCCTGACATCGCTCGGAGACCGAGCTTAGGCGGTACCATCACCTGACAGGGGCGGTACCCCCGCTGGTAGTAATAACTACCGGCGGTACCACCGCTTAACAGGGGTGGTACTACAGCCCAGAACTCCTGGGAGACCGAGTCTCCTGAGCGGTGCTACCGTCGGCCAGGAATTCTGGGTCTGAATGGGCTGATCCATTCAGCCCAATTTGGGTCTACCAAGAGCCCAGTTAGCCCCAAATTAAGTTAATGGGATCACCTCCCAATCCTAACTTAATCTACATTCTAACTATAACAATTAAGACATCAATACTATATATCGTGTTCTGGTGCGTCAATCGCTTCTTCCGGTGAACTTCCGGCGAACATCTGACGAACCCTCGGCGATGCTCCGACGGACTCCTAGCAAACTCCTAGACTTGCGGCGATTCTCTTAGCGAGTTCTGACGAGCTTCTTTAGCAAGATCCTGGACTTCTCAGATTATTCCCGTAGTACCTTCGATGACCGTCTGGACTTCTGACAAACTCTCGAACCCCCAACGTGATCTTGGTCTTGACTTTGGCTCAACACTTGTTGCATGTCTTATTGCCATCGTAGTTAATCCTGCACACTTAAAACATACTTCGATCTAGACAATTAATACTAAGCATTAATCAAGTTGTCCGGCATGTCATTGGTCCCTCAACGCTTCATTCGATTCTTTAATGTATCATCCTCTCTTGCGGTCTATTGCCCAATCAGCCAGTTGACTCTACAACTCCGATATCCTTGGTGCAATATCTGCTCTTCTTGGCCCGATGCCCGAATCCACGGCCCGAAGCCTTCTATTGATACGTCGACCATTCCTCCGACCCGACATCCAATCTTCTAGCATATTTTCCTCCGGCACAATGTGATTTTTCCTGCTTTAATTATCTCATCCTGATTGAAGCATCTTGCGTCACTCAAAATGTAGATTAAAACATAAATACATATCGATTGGTTTCATCATCAAAATATGAGATTTAACAATCTCCCCCTTTTTGATGATGACAACCAATCGATGACGGAATTAACCTTAACTCCCGGAGTTTAAACAAACTCCCCCTATTAATATGTCATATTAATAGAAATTCTTGGATTCAAAAATCCAAGCAACATGTTATGATCAAATCATGCATGACATCAACATACTTCTCCCCCTTTGTCATAAACAAAAAGGAGAAGTTCAACTATTCATGTGTTTGAAATATCTAAGTTCAATACATTGTATGAAAAACATAATAACCATTTTTATCATCATGCAAGCTAGCAAAAATTTAGAGTTTTGCAAGTTTGTAAATTTTGCTAGATGTGTAAGTTTAGCATTTTTACTTCTTGAGATGGGCAAGATGACACTTCTTTGTAGTGTTCAAGATAGCAAGTTCTACATCATACAAGTTAGCAAATTAGAGATGTTCAAGAAAGTAACTCTTGCTTCTTGAAATATGCAAGTTGCAAGCTAGCAAATTTTTGCTTCCTTTGCAATGTTTGAGCTAGCAATTTTGCTTCCGTTGCAAAGTGCAAGTTAGCATGTTTTGCATCTTGAGATAGGCAAGATAGCACTTTTGGTATGCAAATTTATAGTATGCAAACTATCAAATTTTACACATAAAAAATTTAGCAAAATTTTACATCTTTTGAGATGTGCAAGATGGATTATTTTGCCTCTTTTTAAAATGTGTAACTTGGTAAACATTGCTTCTCTTAAGATTTGCAAGATAGTACTTCTTGGTGATGTTCAAGATAACAATTTCTTCTCTTTTGAGAAGTACAATTTTTGCTTTTTTCTTGAATTGTGCAAGCTAGCAAATTTGTTTTATAGCATGTTTTGCTCCCCCTTTGTCATTGTCAAAAAGAAGGGAAGATCCTTTACATCAATTTTCAAATTATAACAAAGGTAAATAGCATAGATGAAAATTCAAGTCATGAATTTTAAAATAATTATTTTATCATGAATATTTCATCGCATGCATTATTCTCATAAGTTAAAGTATTACACGCATAACACCAAATCATCATGTATATAAAATATAAAATCATCATTACATGCATGATTCCAAATCATCATTCTAGAGTATTATTTCAGAAAATGATAATGATTGATTTTCACATTTTTCAAAAATCATAGTGTTGTATGGATTTTTACCTAAGAGAAAAATCATAGTGTTGCATGCATCATTCCAAAACATTTTAAGCCATACAAGTCATAAATACAAAGAGATCATGTCATAAAGGATAAGACCAATTAAATACCAAAAGACATGATTCATATAGTAAATCTCTTTTTTAAATAAAATACCAAGAAAAAATCATAGGATTTCAAAGAAGAGATCTTGAAAAAAAAAACAAATCTCAAGTAATTCCAAGAAATCAAGATATGATTTTGATAAAACTCATTCAAATTTAAATTATCAAAAAAAAATTGTTTTCAAGAGATTCATAAAAAGGACATAAATAGATTCATTAATTTTTCCTTTTTAAAAAATGGTAAGAAGAAACATAGGAGTTCAAAAATAAGATCTTGATTCATAGAGAAATCTCATATATCAAATATCAAGAAATCAAGATGGTGATTCATATAAAAAAATATCACAAGTTATGATCAAGAAAAAAATCAACATTTATCTTCAAATCATTCAACTTGTCAAATCACCATAGTCACTTTTAAGAGATTCATAAAAATGATACAAATAGATTCACTAATTTTCTTTTTTTTTAAATCGATAAAGTTGGAAAAAATAAATTCTTCAAGGAGAAATCTTTCCTTTTTTAGTTGTTTCAATTTATTTGATTCAATTCATAGAAGTATGTCTTTTTCATTGATTCCAAATGAAAACAAGCATCATCGTTTAAAAATGAAACTTTCAATACACTATAAATCATCAAGCATAATTTTGAAATGTTAACCTTCAAATCATTACTTCAAATCATTACTTCAAATCCTCATGCATAATATAAAATCATCAAGCAAGATACAAAGTCGTTTAACATTTTCATTACGTCTTATATCATTATGTCTTTAAAACATCAAGCATTATTGCATTAAACATAGAGCATTTTCATTTAAAATAAAAAGCAATATGGAAATCATCAAGATGCGCATTATTACTTCATTACATCATTAAAGCCTCAAGCATGATTTCATAAGGCTTAAATCATTTTTCAATCAAAATTGGAAATCATCAAGAAGATATTTTTCAAAAACATACATAGGATTATCATTACTTTTAAATCTAGCATTTTGTTGTATTTTCATAAAACATATAATTTTCATGATTATTTTTTAAAATCACTAGAAAGGTAAACATGATATAATTTTATTTTTGCATTTTCATTACATCATAAAACATGCAATTAAAAAAAATTATATAATTTTCTTAAACTAAATTAAAAACAATTCATAAAAAGCATTATGTAATTTCAAAGTAAATTAGGGGCATTTTGATTACCTCATCGTTGAAAGTCATTAAGGCATAGTTTGCCACCTCACCTTTCTTGATTTTCTCCTCGTCTTCGAAGGAGCTTGATTCATCCCAATTTGTGTTCTTCTTCTTGCATTCAAAGCAAGTAGTTGTATTCTTTTTGTTCTTTAATTTTGTTTCATTAAATTTTTAAATTTCTTAGTGAGTTCAAGTTCACCATCACTTGAGCTTATGCTCGAGTGGTCTTCAAATGTTCTAAGTTCGAAATCCTTCCTATTCTTTAGAAGGTGGTTTTAGAGTTCTTCATGTGCATTGCACATCATTTCATAGGTCATCAAAGACCATATTAGTTCTTCAATTAAAAAAATATTTAAATTTTTTGATTCTTGAATAGCGATTACTTTTGAATCCTAAGTTTTAGAAAGTGAGCACAAAATCTTATTAACGAGTTCAAAATTCGAAAAGCTTTTACCAAGTGCTTTTAGATTATTGACGACATCCGTAAAACGGGTGTACATATCTCCAATAGTCTCTCTTGGTTCCATACAAAACATCTCAAAATCATGCATCAATAAATTTATTTTAGAATCTTTTATACTACTTGTGCCTTCTTGTGTGATTTCGAGAACATGCCAAATATCGAAGGTCGTTCCGCACAAAGAAACCTAATTAAAGTCCATTTTATCTAAGGCGCAAAATAAGGCATTCATAGCCTTTGCATTTAGAGAAAACGTCTTCTTCTCCAAATCATTCCAATGGTTCATTGGAAGAGAAGACATTTGAAAACCGGATTCGACTATATGCCATAAATCAAGATCAATGAAAGCAAAAAATCTCTCATTCGAGTTTTCCAATAAGTGTAGTCCGTCCCATTGAAGAAGGGAGGACGAATGAGAGAGTGACCCTCTTGAAAGCTGAAATGAGCCATTTCTCTTGGGTGTTAAACCAACTAAGAAATAATGAGGCTTTGATACCAATTGTTAGGATCAATAGCACTAGGGGGGGGGGATTAGTGTAGTAGAAATCTTTCATCGGTTCAAAAAGACTTCATACAAAAACTATTTCGGAAAGATCTTTAACTTGAGAGTAAATGGAAGTATAGTTGATGTAAAGCAATGGAGGCAGTTTGCAGTTAAGATAAAGAGCAGAATATAAATGCAAATCAAGATTTAGAGTGGTTCAGTCAATCTTGACCTACATCCACTTTTGGCTTTCTCCTCCAACGAGGTCACCGACATCCACTAGAGGCCTTCCTTTAATAGACGAAGGACAACCACCCTTTTACAACTTTTCTCCTTTTGACAGGCTTAGGAGACAACCCTTACAAGTTTTCACTCCTCTCTTGAATGATCAAGACTTAGAAAAGAGGGAGAGGAACTCTAGCCTTTTACAGCACTTTTAAGCTCTCAAATACTCAGAATAAAAGTAAGCTTTTGGTGCCCTTTCATGTAGGAAAGGGTGGGGTTTATATAGGCCCCAATTTGTTTGAATTCAGAGCTCAAAAGTGTCCATTCTCGAATTTTCGGGGTCCTAGCAGTACCACCGCTATAACTGGGTGGTACTATCGCTTGTCATCTATCACTAAGTGGTACTATCGCTTAGTCTGGGTGATACTACTGCCTAACATCGCTCGGAGACCGAGCTTAGGTGGTACCACTGCTTGACAGGGGCGATACCACCACTGGCAGTAATAACTAAGGGGCGGTACTATCGCCTAGAACTCCTGGGAGACCGAGTCTCCTAGGCAATGCCACTACCGACTAGGAATTCTGGGTCCGAATGGGCTGATCCATTCGGCCCAATTTGGGTCTGCCAAGGGCCCAGTTGGCCCCAGATTAAGTTAATGGGATCACCTCCCAATCCTAACTTAATCTACATACTAACTATGATAATTAAGACATCAATACTGTAGATCGTGTTTTGGTGTGTCAATCGCTTCTTCTAATGAGCTTCCGGTAAACTTCTGGCGAACATCTGACAAACCCTCGACGATGCTCTAGCGGACTCTCGGCAAACTCCTGGACTTGTGGCGATCCTCTCGGCTAGTTCTGATGAGCTTCTTTGGCAAGCTCCTAGACTTCTCGTATTATTCCCGCAGAACCTCCGACGACCTTCCGGACTTCCGACGAACTCTCGAACCCCCAACGTGATCTTGGTCTTGACTTTGGCTCAACACATGCTGCATGTCTTACTGCCATCGTAGTTAATCCTACACACTTAAAACACACTTTGATCTGGACAATTAATACTAAGCATTAATCAAGTTGTCCGGTATGTCATTGGTCCCTCGATGCTTCATCTGATTCTTCGGTGCATCGTCCTCTCTTGTGGCCTATTGCCCAATTGGCCAATTGACTCTGCAACTCCGATATCCTTGGCATAGTATCTACTTTTCTTGGCCTAATGCCTGAATCCATGGCCCAAAGTTTTTTGTCGATATGTCGACCGTTCCTCCGGCCCGACGTCCAATCTTCAAACATGTTTTCCTCTGGCACAACATGATTTTTCCTACTTTAATTGTCTCATCCTGATCGAAGAATCCTGCATCACTCAAAATATAGATTAAAATATAAATATATATCGATTGGTTTCATCATCAAAATACGAGATTCAACAAAAGCTACGTTCTTTCTCATTTAGATTAACAACTAAGTGAAATAGCTCTTTTCGGCTTTCAAGATGGTTACTCTATTATTCATCCTCCCATGTTCAATGGTACATACTACACATATTGGAAAACTCAAATAAGAGTTTTCTTGATTTCTTTAGATTTCAATATATGGAATATCATTGAAAATGACTTTCAAAAGTCTTCTAATTTAATGAATGAATGGAATGATTTAGAGAAGAAAACTTCTTTTTTGAATGCTAGAGCTATGAATGCTCTATTTTATGCTTTGAGCAAAAATGAGTTTAATCATGTTTCTTTATGTGAAACTACACATGACATTTGGCATACACTCGAAATCACATACGAAGGCACAAGTAAGGTAAAAAATTCTAAAGTTAATCTTTTGATGCATGATTTTGAGTTGTTTCGTATGAAGCAAAGCGAAACTATTGTTGACATGTACACCCGTTTCACGGATGTCGTCAATAGTTTAAAAGCTTTGGACAAATGTTTTTTTAATTTTGAACTTGTTAATAAGGTATTAAGATCTCTTCCAAAAAGTTAGGATCCTAAAATCATGGTAATACAAGAATCAAATGACTAGAACCATTTTCCCATTAAAGAACTGATTGGGTCATTGATGACTTACAAAATGAGTTGTATGGCTCATGAAGAACATGAGAACAACCTTCCAAAGAACAGGAATAACTTGGCATTTCGAACAATAGAAGACTACTCGGGCGAAAGCTCAAGTGATGATGACTTTGAACTCCTCATAATAAAGCTTAAAAAATTCTTAAAACAAGAATCAAAGAACAAAAATGGACCTAAAAAGAAGAAGCTACAAAAGAAGAATAAAACACTCAAGGTGGCTTGGGACGAATCAAACGCATCCGATGACGAGAAGTAAACCAACAAAGACAATATGACAAACTACGCCTTAATGATTTTCGACGATGAGGTAACCAAAATCCCTTTGCTTTATTTTAAAATAACTTGATGCTTTTCATGAGTTGTTTTTAAATTAGTTTAGAAAAATTATAAAAAAAATTTTGAGACCATGTTTATCTTTCTAGTGATTTTGAAAATGATCATAAAAATTATATGTTTTATTATAAAGGAACAAAATGTTAGATCTAATGCTTATACATCTAATAAGATTAATCTTATGTATGTTTTTAAGAAGCAATAATGTGTATCTTAATGATTTTTGTATAAAAATATTTTATGTTTAATAAAATCATACTCGATGATTTAATGATGCATAATGATTTGAAATCTTATGTTTTGGAATTACGTGTTACACTTTTGATCTTATATCTTTCATAACATGATTCCTTTGTATTTATGATTTGTATATCTTATGATATGATTGAATCATTGATGCAAAGAAGAAAATTGAATTATTACAACAAACAAAATGATTTTGATTAAAGCGCTTTATGAAATCATGCTTGATGAAATAATGTAATGATGATTTGAAATCGTGCTTAATGAGTTTACATTTCGAAATTATGCATGATGATCTTTATGATGATGAACTTTGCTTTTAAACGATGATATATATTTTTGTTTGGCATAAAAAACAAAGGCATACTTATATGAAATCAAATCACTTAAATTGAAACAAAAAGGGGAGAATGCATTTTTCTTGAAAAAATCTCTATCTTATCGAGTTTTCATCTTAAAGATCCTTAGTAATGAATCTATTTATATTTTGAATCTCTTGAACTATTAAAGTGATTTTGATGATTTTGAGTTGAATGAGTTTTATCCAAATTATGATTTTGATGATTGAAGATTTTATATGCATGAATTGAGATCTTGTTCTCCGACGATTCTTTTTTATATTCACTAAAATGGAAACTTATTCTAGTAAACCATGATACGCTACTTAACATCTTGATAATTTATTACTTGAGTTTTGTTATGTATTATTCCCCTCTTCTTCTTTCTTATTTACAATAACAAAGAAGAGAAAGGAAATAACTAGCATTTCAAGAGATCGATAAATCTCTTCATTTCATTTTGAATCTCTTGAAAGGGACTTTTGTTGATTTGACAAATTGAATGAGTTAAAAATAATGATGAATGTTTTGAAAATAAATGTTTGTATCATGTTTCATGATTTTACATTTTGAAATTATGCATGATGAGTTGAAGTGATGTTGGTTTAAAAATATTTATTCAAATTCATGAATCGATAATTTTTTTGTCAAATGAATCATGATTTTTCTTGTGAATTCTTGGAATTATAACTTGAGTCATCTTTTTGAATCAAGATTGTTTCCTTTCATGTTTTCTATTTATAAAAGAAGAAACTTGTCAAAAATGATATATGGTCTTTTGATATTCATGACTTGATTTTTCATTTTTGTTGTTTACCTTTGTCATGATTTGAAAATTGATGTAAAGGGAAAAGAATTATAATGTTGTATTCTTCCATTCTTTTTGACAATGACAAAAGGAGAGAAAAACTTGCTATGAAGCAAAAGTGCTATCTTGCACATCTCAATCTCAAGATAGGCAATACTCATGATGCATGAACATCTCAAAAATTTGCTAGCTTATATGTTGAAAAATGATATAAAACTTGCCAAATTTGATAGCTTGCATATTGGAAAATGATGTAAAACTTGCCAAATTTGATAGCTTGCATATTGGAAAATGATGTAAAACTTACCAAATTTGCTAGCTTGCATATTGGAAAATGATGTAAAACTTGCTAAAGTTGCTAGCTTACGCTTTGCAAAGGAAGCAAAAAATTACACTTCTCAAAAGAGAAGAAAGAAAATTATTAGCTTGCATGATGATAAAACTTAAGATTATGTTGCAATGATTTAAAATTATATCTCAAAAAAATTGGCTAGATGTACTTCTCCTTTTTGTTAATGACAAAGGCGAGAAGATATGATGATGTGAGAATGATGATATAGGATGTAATATACTTTGATATTTTGATACCATGATGATTTGAATGATGCATGCAATGCAATGATATGCATATAATGTGTTGCAAATATTCATGATTAAATATGCATATAATGTGTTACAATGATATGCATATAATGTGTTGAATTCAATTTGAATTCAAAGTTCTATCAATATGGCATATTGATAGGGAGAGTTTAGTTTAAACTCAGTCATCAATTGGTTATCATCATCAAAAAGAGGGAGATTGTTGAATCTCATTTTTTACTCCGAGACTTCATTTTTCTTTATGCCTTGATCGTCATCATAGTTAACCTTGCACACTTAAAACCTACTTCGATTAAGACAATTATTACAAAGCTTGAATCAAATGTTGTCTAGCATGTTATTGTTTCATCAACGCTTCATCTGATTCTTCGGCACATCGTCTTCTCTTGCAGCCTATTACCCAATCGGCCAATTGACCTTCACAACTCTAATTTCCTTAGTATAATTTTTGCTCTTCATAGCCCGATGCACGATCCCATGGCCCGAGGCCTTCTGTCGATACGTCGATCGCTCCTTCGGCTCGACGTCCAATCTTCTGACATGTTTTACTCCGGTCTAACATAATTTTTCCTGCTTTAATTATTTCTCCCTGATCGAAGCTTCCTGCTTTACTCAAAATGCAGATCAAATCATAAACACTATCAATTGATTTAATCATCAAAATTCAAGATTCAACAATCTCTCCCTTTTTATGATGACAACCAATTGATGACGGAGTTAACCTTAACTCCCCCTATCAATATGGTATATGTGAGATGAACCTTGAATTCAAAATGAATTCAAGTCAAGGTAATTTTAATCATTAATCCAAGCAACATATCATCATATAATCATGCATAATCAAAATTTCAATATATCATTCCATGCATGATCATTATCATAACTTCTCCCCCTTTGTCATCAACAAAAAGAAGAAGTGCATCTAGTAATTTTTTTATATATAATTTTAAATCATTGCATTATAAGCATAATCATCATGCAAGCTAGTAATTTTCTTTCTTCTCTTTTGAGAAGTATAATATTTTTCTTCCTTGGCAAAGCGCAAGCTAGCAAAATTTTACATCATTTTACAACATGCAAACTAGCAACGATTTTGAGTTTTACAAGTTTATAAATTTTGCTAGATGTGCAAGTTATCATGTTTGCTTTTCTTTACACTGTTCAAACTAACAAGTTTTTAAAAAAAATGCAAGATAGTAAATAGCAAGTTTAGAACATACAAGCTAGCAAGTTTTTCATATATGAAGATTGGCAAAATTTTGCATCTTTTGAGATGAGTAAACTAATAAGTTTTGCCTCTCTTTGTGATATGTATATTTATAATTTTTGCTTCTCTTTAGATATGCAAGCAAGCAAGCAAGTTTTTCTATCTTTGAAATGTGCAAGCCAACAAATTTATCTCCCCTTTGTCATTATCAAAAAGAAGGAAAAAAATATAATTTTATAATTATTTCCCTTTACATCAATTTTCAAATCATGACAAAGGTAAAGTGTTAATCTTATTTCAGTATGTTTATGCATCATTATAGTTTCAAATTAAAACATGCACAATTTCAAATCCTTACATTTCATTCTTACTTCATACATGATAAAAATAAATCAATCATCACTATGGGCATATCATATATGATACTCAAGCATTCATGATACATCATTTTAGCAACAAATCATAGTATTGCATTCATCATTCCAAATCACAACATTTCAAATCATGATGATATCGAAATGTCAAATTACAATACATCCTATCATGCATGATCATAACTTCTCATGTGTATTTCATGCATAATTTAATTTCATCACATGAAGATTATCAAGAAAAATTAATTGGGTGATGAGATATACACTAAATGAATATAAAAGAGTATCATAAATAAATCATGGCATGAAAGATATGATCATGTGAATACCAAAAGACATTATTCATATAGTAAATCTCCTCTTTAAATAAAATACCAAGAAAAAATCGTAGGAGTACAAAGAAGAGATCTTGATTAAGAAAAAAAATCTCAAGTAATTCCAAGAAATCAAGATCATGATTTAAATAAAACTCATTCAAATTTAAATCATCAAATCATTAAAATCATTTTCATGAGATTCAAAATGACATAAGTTGATTTATCAATCTCTTGAGATGCTAGGGATTTTTTTTCTCCCCTTTTTTATTATAAACAAGAAAGAAGATTTTTTAATGGTGCAATTTATTTCTTTCTTCCATCAATGATCTAAGCATCACATAAATACAAAGGTAATCATATGAAAATCATGACATGAAAAATGAAAGATCAATTCATAAATGATTCATCTCGACAAATCTCCTTTTTAGTAAATAAAAAAAAATCTTAGGAGATTAAATAGTCAATAATCTTCAAAGGTAATCTTATGTTATAAATTCTGAGAAATCAAAAGAGAAACTACGATTGGATAAATCTCAATAAGAAGATACAAGAACAGAGATTTTGATTCATAAACGATTTCAAGTTATAAATCTTAAGGAATCAAGATCATGATTTCGATAAAACCCATTAAATTCAAATCATTTTCATAATCTAAGAGATTCACAAAAGTATAATATACATGGATTCATAAATCTTTTATCGAAAAATCAATAAGATAGAGATGTTTCATTTTAAGTTGTTGGTTTCATACAAGCATGCCTTTGTCTTTTTTATGCCAAATAAAAACATGCATCAACGTTTAGGATCAAAAAATAAATTTCATCATAAAAACCATCAAGACAAAAAAAAAATGTATAACACATTAAACATAAGGCTTCTTCAAACAAGATATTTGATTCATCATTTTAATTTCAATGATAATATATTTTTCTTTTTATGTGTTTCATTTTATGTGATTGATTTCATATAAATATGCTCAAGTTTTTCATATGAAAACTATCCATCTTGTTTAAAACCGAAAAAGCAACTTTCATTGCGACAAAGATCAATAAGCCATGAATCACAAAAATCATCATGCATAATTTCAAAATATAAACTTATTAAGCATGATCATTATGCATCACTACTTTGGACATAACAGCAAAACATGGTTTCAAGTTTTCAAGGTATAACATGCACAATTTCAAACTATAAACTCATTAAGCATGATATCATCAAACATGATTTCATAAAGCATTTTCAATCAAATTCGGAAATCATCAATTTAGATACACATTATTTTTGTCTTAAAAACATACATACGATTAATCATTAGATTTAAATCTAACATTTTGTTGTATTTTCATAAAACATGTAATTGTCATTATCATTTTCAAAATTAGCTAGAAAAAGAAAAGCATGATCCCCTTTTATTTATTTATTATATATATATATATATATATATATATATATATATTACTAACTAATTTTAAAATAACATATGAAATACATCAAGTAATTTTAAAATAAACTAAGGGGGTTTCGTTTGAGTTTTTTACCTCATAGTCGAGAGTCACCAAAGCAAATTTTGTCGTTTCGTCTTCATCGATTTGCTCCTCTTCTTCGGATGCACTTGTTTCGTCCCACGTCACTTTGAGTGCTCTTTTCTTCTTTGATAACTTATTTTTAAGTTCATTTTTATTCTTTAATTCTTGTTTAATGAATTTTTAAATTTTATAGTGAGAAGTTCAAGTTCATCATCACTTAAACTTTTGCTCGAGTGGTCTTCATTTGTTCAAAGTATCAAATCCTTTCTGTTCTTTGGAAGGTAGTTCTAATTTTCATCATGTTCATCATGTGTCAAACAACTCATTTCATAGGTCATTAAGGACCCGATAAGTTCTTCGAGAGGAAAATTATTCAAATCCTTTGATTCTTGTATTGTAATTACTTTTGAATCCCAATTTTTAGAAAGTGATTGTAAAACTTTACTAACAAGTTCAAAATTAGAAAAACTTTTACCAAGAGCTTTTAGACTATTGACAACATCTATAAAACAAGTGCACATGTCTCCAATAGTCTCACTTGGTTCTATCCGAAATAATTCAAAATCATGCATCAAAATGTTGATTTTTGAATCTTTAACTTTACTAATGCCTTCGTGTGTGATTTCAAGTATAAGCCAAATATTGAAAGCCATTTCACAAATAGAAACACGATTAAACTCAGTTTTGCTCAAAGCACAAAATAGAGCGTTCATAGCTCTAGCATTCAAAGAAAAAGATTTTTTTCTCCAAATCATTCCATTCGTTTATTGGAGTATAAGACTTTTGAAAACCGTTTTCGATAATATTCCATAAATTCAAATCCATTGAAAGCAAGAAAACACTCATTCGAGTTTTCCAATAAGTGTAGTCCATCCCATTGAACATAGGAGGACAAACGATAAAAAAAGCCTTCTTGAAAGCCGAAAAAAGCCATTTCTCTTAGGTGTTAAACGAAATTAGAAAAGACATGGCTCTGATACCAACTGTTAAGAACGAATCGACACTGGGGGGGGGGGGGGGGGGGTGAATTAGTGCAGCGGATAAAAATATCGGTTTAAAAAATCTTCGTACGATAAAACCGATCTCAGAAGATAGCTTGAAAGCATGTTTGTTTGTAAGAGTAGTGAAAGCCAAGTAAGGAGAAAGTGAAGCAATTGCAAAGTAAGTAAATGACAATAATAGAAATGCAAACCAGATTTTATAGTGGTTCGGTCATCGTGACCTATATCCACTCCTGATTCCTCTTCCGTCGAGGCCACCGATATCCACTAACGGTCTTCCTTTAATAGGCGAAGACCAACCACCTTCTTATAACCCTCTTTTCCTTTTCACAAGTTTAGGATTCAACCTTTTACAAGTACTCACTCTTCCCTATATAGAATTCTAAACTTAGAACTTAGAGGAGGGAATCTCTCAAGTGATTACTATAGTGTTTTCCCACTTTTAAGCTCTTTGTGCTTGTGTATGTTAACTAGAGATGAGAGGGGTATTTATAGGCCTCAAGTGGATTCAAACTTAGAATCTAAAAATGTCTCATCCCTGGTTTTCGGGGTATTGGCAGTACGACCGCCTGTGTTGGGTGATACCACCGCCTGCAGCTCTCGTAAATTATGTTTGAGCGGTATCACCACCCAGACTGGTGGTACCATCGCTTAACACCCTACCACTAGGCGGTACCACCGCCTAACAGTCTCTCGATACTATGTCTGGGCGGTACCACCGCTTGACATAGTCTCGGAGACTATGCCATGATGGTTCCACCTGTTGGGTCACTATTTGGGCCTTCCACTTGGCCCAACACAACCCAAACATAGGCCCAATTGGCCCTTAATTGAGTTTGTCTAATTACATTCTAATTATATGCTAACTACGAATTTTAAGACATACACTAAGCAAATAAATCCGATTAGTCTAGGTTTCTTCCGATGAGCTTCCGAAGATCTTCCGACGAACTTCTGACGATCTCTCGGCAATGTTCCAACGGACTTCCGGCAAGCTCTTGGACTTCACGATGATCTTTATGGCGAGTTCCGACGAGCTTCTTTAACAAGCTCCTGGACTTATCGATCAATTCTAACAGAATTTTCGATGAATGTCCGAACTTCTGATGAACTCTCGAACTCCCAACAAAATCTCGTTCTTGACTTTAGGAATTCATTTTGCTTTATGCCTTGATCGCTATCGTAGTTAATCATGCACGCTTAAAACCTACTTCGATTTAGACAATTATTACCAAGCTAATCAAATGTTGTCCAATATATTATTGGTTCATCGACGCCTTGTCCAATTCTTCGGCGCATCGTCCTCTCTTACGACCTATTGTCCAATCGGCCAGTTGACATCCACAACTCTAATTTCCTTGGCATAATTTTCACTCTTCATGGATCGATGCCTGATCCCATGGCCTGAGGCCTTTTGTCGATACGTCGACCGCTCCTCCGGCTTGACGTCCAATCTTCTGACATATTTTCACTCCGACCTAACATGATTCTTCTTGCTTTAATTGTCTCTCCCTGATCGAAGCTTCCTACGTTACTCAAAACGCGGATCAAATCATAAACACTATCAATTTGTTTCATCATCAAAATCCGAGATTCAACATAATTCACCCTCTCTCTTAGTGTTGATTCGATCCTAATAAATTATCCATTGGTCCTATATGCCTCGATAGCAACGGGGACACACGTAGTAATGAGGCGACTATGATGCACTCCAACTCCAGCGATACGCCCAATGGCTTGGAAGACCATCAATTACGTCATGGAGAGGGTTATTGTCGTTGACGAGGGATCACCAATGATCATGAGAAAGAATATAAGCCTTTTAGACATTAGTGGAGCCTTTCATATTTTATGATTTTATTAAAAATATTTTAACCTAAACCTAAGAAAAATTTCTTGATAAAAACTAAATAAGGGGAGTAAAAGCTTATTACTATATTTTTTTAGAATTATCTTATTTTAATAAATCATTTACTTTCGAGACCACAAAAGCAAAACATAACATTAAAAAACCCGTGAAACACAAACGACAACAGCAGAGCTATAATTCTAATCCATCGTTTGCTTTTGTGGAACCACAATTAGGAGCTATGGATGAAATCGATCTCTGTACGTGGCCAAGAAATCCCTGTTACGGCTCCGTCATCTTCCCCATTAACTCTTACGGGCCTTCGGTTCGCTATTCTTTTTGATTCGGGGAGACAATATCTCTAGGGTTTTCCGTGAGGACGGCTTCTCCAATTCCTTCGAGATGGGCCTTTGGGATTCCTTCCTCAATTGGCTTCGCAGGTACTCTTCCCCCTCTCCCTTCCTCCCGCACCCTCCACCAAGCGAAACAAAGTTGGGATCTTTTTTTTCTCCTTGTTTGTGTGGGTTTTATGTTGGATATCGGAATTCTGGCATGCTTGCTTGTATATGTCGGTTCGAGTTCATCTACTTTTGGTTTTATAATATTTTGAATGGATCCTAGGGATTTGCAACAGAACTTGATGCCCTTGGTAAACGAGTGAATTAAAGTTATTCCTTCCCGCTTGTAGTAATTACTATTGTTAAATTTGTTCGTTGTTAGATTGCTTCCTTTTTCAGATGGGACATACGGATTTACTTTGTTGGTTTTGAAAGCAGATATATGACGTAATATTTATTTATTTTTCTTTTTCTTTTGTGTGCTAGTGTGGAAGTACTTGATTTGCAATGTATATATATATATATATATATATATATATATATATATATATATATATATATATATATATATATATATATATATGGATACCTTGACGTGAAGAACTCATGTAAAGTTTTAAGTTCCTAAATTTGGTACTTAAACCATGTGCTTCTTTATTTTTTCGTAACTATTGTTTTACCAATTGAGTTAATAAGAATAAAGAGTTGAGATCTGATGGATGGGATAGTTTTAGCTGATCAACTTGTCATTTTAGTCTATAATTACATTGTAGATTATGGCTATAATGTTTCTGTCAACACTGGCATCGAAATGATAGAAATGATAATTACATTGTAGATTATGACTATAATGTTTCACTCGGACAAATTACTATATATACTATGCTTTTCACATCCATCCTTTTCAAAGCATGACTTCTCTTCTTTGGTCTTGTGAATTATGTTGTGCCATTTAAGTTTTCTGTTGAGCTTTTTTAATTGTTCAGTTTATCATTCTACAAATTCTTTTGTATAAATCAGATAGACTTTAAATCATTTAATAATTTAACTACGTAATTAATTTTCTGAATTCTGATCAAGCTGGATTTTCTGGCATAATAATATATAAATGTGTTATATGAAAGTTTCAAATGACAAAGGTCTCTTATATCTCAATCTTTTATTATATCCCATCTCCTATTGTTTTTTAGAACATCATGGGGCTTCTCACATGGTTTAGGTGTTATGATGGTCTATGAGAGACAACATCATCAATGCCACTTTATTTATCACAAGTTTTTGTTATCTTCTTTTGATTCTTGACATATTATGTTTTTAGAGTAATTATTTTAACATGGAATGAAATTTCAATCTGTTATTGATGATTGGATCAGTATGTTACTAGTCACATTATTCCAAGTATTAGTATATGCTAATACCGGTTAGTATTGACCAAACCACTAGAGAGAGTAAGAGAGAGAGGATTACTGATAGTGGATGGGAGGAAGTGGTAACATGATAGGGAGGAGAAGCAGAGCAATGGAAGATGATGAAGAAGAAAAGATAACTAGAGAGAATAAGAGAAGAATAAAGTAGGTAGGATAGCTCCATGTACCAAAGAGGTACACTTACCCTCCCACAGCATTTATGCTAATTTCCTATGGTCTACTTAGGTCCCCATTATGCAAACTTCTATATATTATTCTTGATGTGTTTTTAAACTATTTTTTTTTAATTACCTTCATAGTTGCTTCCTTTTAGAAACCAGTCAATGGGACCTTGTTGTTTCTATGCTTGTCATTATTTTGAAACATATTGTAGATTCACAAGGTTCATTAGTTAGTTAACTGCAGGATTAAGTTCTTTCGTTAATGTGAAGTTTCACAATGCATTGCGAATAGGATTGATAATATTGTTTAATTTCACTACAATGACTATCTTTTATCTTCAGAGTCCTATTTCGTCCTTCTCATGTCATATCATAAAAGAATATCTCCTTGTTTGAGGTGTTAATTTGGTGAACAATTTAGGCTACCTTTTGATTATTATGTTAGTATAATTTCACTTTTGTTGTACTTGATTTTGCTCTTTGAATTTTGGTAACATATGCACACCATTGTTTACAATTCTGGAAAGAATACAATGGGTATCTTAAGAATTTTGTAGGCTTGTTTCATTAAGTAATCCAAGAACATGGACTGAGCAGACTTGTAGGGATCTGATATGTTTAAGTTGTCAATTGAGTCCTTTTCTATTGTATAACCTTCAGCCATAGGTTTAATTAAACTAAAGTTAATTGGGTATATTTGTCTTTTTTATTTTTCTGATATTTTCAAATGAATATTTAGTAATATATTGGGAAGAGTTTTCTTGTTAAATTATTCTTTACCTTATTTGATTGTGGATTGTGAGATTACTTAATGAGTCTAATTGGTTTCTTTAGAGTTTTGAGCCTGTTTGTATTGTATTCTGATTAGAACATGTTAGGAATATAATTATAAAATTACGTTTGGTGTGTACCCAACCTCAAATAGTTGGGACTTTACATTGTTGTTGTAATTAGGTTTGGCATGAGGCTTTTTCAGTTTGACACTTGTTGTCCTATGTCTTTTAATAAAAACAAGACAAGTTATCTCCCAAAGTTTCGGTTGACTTCTATCTTGTTTCTGTATATTGCATCAAGTAGTCTTATAAGGATTCACATTTAATACTTAATGTAGTTATGCAACAACTAAATGGAAGATTGATCAACCAAGATTTTGGAGAAAAATATAATAGCTTCGGTGATCCTCATAATAACTAAATATTACTGAAAAAATCCAGATCTAATAAGAACTCTGATCTGATTTGCATGCTGATTATAATGATGATGAGACCATGATTACCACCACAATATTACATTAGTGGTAAATTGTTTATTGGTATCAGATGTTGTGAGAGCAATTTCATGGATGGCGCCATCAATATCACAATCTTCATCTACATTTGAGTCACATCAATGATCTTGAACCACCTTTCGTGGATTTAAAGTGATCATTTTGGTGACAATAGGCATAATTTAAGGAGTGAAATTAAATTTTAGATTTAATATATCCATGGATGTGGCCACTCAGCTCCTTGCTTAAGCACTTGGGTGAGGCAAGGTGAGGCCCTAGTGCATCCCTTTTGCATTCCTACAGTATAACTTCACTCTTTTGGATTGCCACTATAGTTTTAGGATCTTCAACCATGGCAACCATACTTAGTAGTTAGTACCATCGATTTAGTAGTTAAACTTATGCAATTTGATGTTTCAGTGGTGATATGTTGAACATGAAATAATATAAAACTCATATAATAAACATCATTGATTATATTTATAATAATTATTTTACATTGGTGAAAACCTTGCTTCGCTTGGGTGGCATTTAGGCGAGTGTCTAGCCGTCTCAGACATTTTGGAATCTTAATACTTTTTAGGTCTAGCGCCTTTGACAATACTGAATATATCATGTTTATGACTCTTCTATGCAGTTTTTTAATATGGTTTGTAATCTGTATCTGAAACATGATTTGGTTCATTATTTATTATTGTCTAGTCAAAAGGTTCCTATATTTATTGAACATTTGCTCTATTAGGTAGAATTTATTTGAAGAACCTTAAATCAAGACTTTTTTAGTCTGAACAATCCGGATCGACTGAACACATGGCAATCAATATGCCAACCTATCATATATGAATATGTTTAGTATGTATTAAAACCGTACCAATCCAGTGTGCGACTGTTATGATTCTGATATTGAAATAGTAAACCTTGATTGTTATAACGAACACATAATGGAATTTTGAGTCCTTTCATGCTTTTCGACCTACCTATCATGCAACATGCACGTATGGTTAACTCCTATTATAAATAATCAAGAAACCCTATTGTTTTCTTTAATGAAACAACATAAATGGTATATCTTGTCTCAAAACATTGCACGTCCTACATGAGTAAGATTGGACCTAGCATATGGTTGTTTAAAAAGGCTTCTTCTTCTCCTTTGCCAGCTAGCATTGGAAGAGGGCATGCCAATGGGCCATGATGTTCTGAACATGGGAACAGGTGTTTATGATCAAAATGAAAAACTAAAAAGAAAAATTCAACTGATTTTGAGAATAATATATATATATATATATATGTATATATATGTATGTATATGTATATATATGTATGTATATGTATATATATATATATACATGTGTATATATATATATATATATATATACACATATATATATATATATACATATACATATACATATATATATATACATATATATAAAGTAAAAAAATTCAGCAATGTCGCCTCTCTTCTCCCCACATGAGGCGATGTTGCTGAAGTGACGTCGTCGAATTTTTTATATTTATATATATATATATATAATTTGACGACGTCGCCTCTCTCTTCTCCCCAAGCAGGGCGACGTCGCAGAAAAACGATGCGACATCGCCTCAGCAACGTCGTCTCTATATATATATATATATATATAGTAAAAAAATCTTATATATATTTATATATAAATTATATATATATTTATATAAATTATATATATTTATATATAAAATATTTTTTTATATAAATAATTTTATAAAAGGTGACGTTGCATATATATATACCGCTCGGTAATGGACGGTCTGTGTACCGGTCTACTGATGGACCGGTACGTACCACCTGGTACAGGCGATATTATTCGAAATTGATAACCTTATTTTCAACGATACCTTTTTTTGTCTTCTCCTCTTTGGTGAGATTCTATTGTTACGCCGCACTCTCTCATGTAATTGTGAGCAAACATGTGAAAAATCCTGTACATCGGGGAAAGATAAGGAAGATAAATCAGGAAAAATTATAGACAAGTAAAACAAAATGAACAGATCCAGTTGTTGGACTGGTGTTGCCCAACTTCTTTAGATTGTCTAACATATCTGTACAGTTACTAGCTGAATCAATTATCGGTAAGCACTCAGCCCAAACATGCTGATGCTTAAAGCTATGTTACTCTTAAAAGTTGGCTGAAGTGTGAGAGCCTATTAGGATGGCCAGTGTATTACAATTAATTCTTTAGTGGACATCAGACAACATATGACCAGAGTTTGTGACTATGAATTATCATGTACATATCAATGTATATATCTAACATCAGCTGACTCATAATTTTGTGCATACTTGAGCCAAGTTTTTCCCTTTTTTTGCTGGTTATGGATATGGCATGAAGAATATTGGTACAAATTTTCTTTTTTCATCCTAAAACTAATTCCCTATTAATGTTTCAACTTTGAAATTGCTATATTGATTTTATTTATATGTTGTTGGAAGTAACTATATTAGAAGCCTCATGATCAAGATCTGGTTCTAATTTTAACAGTTTCCACTTCAGTTTGTTTTTCAAGCAGGAAATGGAACTTTCGTTAATTGGCCTTCAAAATGCAGGAAAGACATCGCTTGTTAATGCTATTGCTGTGAGTTGTGTAAATCTTTTTTCCTTACAATAATTTTGTTATTAAATATTTTTCTTCTCTTTTTCAAATAAACCTTTTCTCTTTTCTTAAGTTGAATAGTTACCTTCCTTTTTTAACCATAAGCATTCTGAATTCATTAGACTGGTGGCTACAGCGAGGACATGATTCCTACCGTATGTACTTTACCTCAAAATATGCTTTTAACATGTGATTTGATAAACTGTAAGTCTGCCCTTATTCTGCTTCTGAAAACCAGGTGGGTTTCAACATGCGGAAAGTTACAAAGGGAAATGTTACCATAAAACTCTGGGATCTAGGAGGGCAACGGAGATTTCGCACAATGTGGGAGCGATACTGTCGTGGAGTCTCTGCAATTCTGTAACTTCCCTGCATCAACTACCTATTTCGCAATACCAAATTGATTCTTAGTGCAAAGAATTCAAATGTCATGATCGTAAGATAACTGTAGATTGTCTCATGTGATAAGTCAGAACATAGAATAATTTTAAGATCCATTTGGGGAAGGACTTGTGATAAAATCCTTAGAGTAGATTGCGGATTTATGATTTGTAGGAGGATTGATAGTGAAGTTGAAAGAAGATAACTCTGAAAGAGAAAAATGTAGATTGCTTATTGAAAAAGGAATGCCTAATCATGCAATTGCAAAAAACTTCTTGAGCAACAACCTTGGACTTAGCAATAGCATGGACTTCTTGAACAAGCTCAGCTTTTGAGGCTTCTCTCTTGCTATCAATTCTCTCTTTTGTCCTCCATCCTAGGGCTACTGACCCTTCTTTACTTTTGTCGAGGGGAAGACTTCTAATTAGAGAAAGATTCTCAAACAGAGTCCAACTCTTAGTCTCACAGAAGGGACTTCTGATTTGAGTCTAACTTGAATTAATCTTGGGCTTGAGTTTTTGAGTTTTTGGGCCGACTAAACTTGGACTTGAGGGTTGATTGTCCTTGGTCTCCCCCAATTTGGTGATTCAACTCTTGTTTAAAGATGGTAAACCCTACTTCGCTAGTTTCTTTCATGAACCACCTTGCTAAACTCAAATTTTGCCCTTTGCATTCTATGCTGTTTTGTTGCCTCGTCTTGTAGTAGTTACCTTCTTTTCAATGATGGAGTTTTCATCCAAAGTCTTCTCTTGGTTGGCCATCAAATTACATATCAAAGGCAGTGCCTTGCTTGGCTCGTCATTTAACATCGATGACTTGAATGCCTTCAAGTTCTCCACATTCGTAATTGAGTACATCTCCATGTATGGAGGTACCTTGAGTTGACAAGTGTTGTTTCTAATCTACTTCAATACTTTGAATGGTCCATATCGGATGAGATTGAGTTTCTTTCCTTCTCTTTTTAACCATTTCTTCCTTCGAGGTCACCTTCTTAGAATTGACCCTCAACACAGTGTCGGTCATATCGCACCTTGTATTTTTACTGAGCCCATTGAAGTTGTTCAACATCCTTGTGCACTTGTCGGATGTGCTCAAGAAATTTCTTGGCTTGTAGTGCTACATTGCCTTCTTTGGAGGTTTGTGATGTTGAATCGATCATAAACTACCTTGAATGATGTTGTTTTGAGGTAAGTAGCCTAATAATACCTTGAATGATGATTTGGTCATGGACTTGTGTATTGCTCGATTGAATGAGAATTACAAATATGGTAGGCTTCTGTCTAATGTCTTCAGATGACGTGATTTGTGTCCTCGTACCATCATGTGATTCACTACTTTCGTTTGTCCATCCGTCTGTTGATGAAACACAATGCTTTTCTTCGCGGGTGTCCGTTATGGCCAAGGTAGACAAGGGTTTGTTTCCCTAACTCACACTACTTTGGGTTGAGCTACACTTGGTGTTTCTCCAAATGGTTAAACACCTTATATGTGTGCTTAATATGTTTTGTCTTGATTGGTGTGCTCAATATGTTCATCCTTTGATCATCGATTGATGAGAATGTCATCGAGGTAGATGATGACGAAGTCACCAATGTGTGGACATAGCACATGGTCCGTCAATCGCATAAATGTGGCTGGGGCATTGCAAAGTTTGAATGGCATGACTAGCCACTCGAACAACCCTTGACACATATTGAAGCTGTCTTCCGTGTATCTTCTCGAACTCGGACTTGATGATAGCCTGACTTAAGGTCCGATTTGGTTAAGATGGTGGTGTGTTGGAGGTGGTCTAGTAGATCATCAATCCATGGTAGGGGATACCAATTTCCCATTGGGATCTCATTCTAGCCACGGTTGTCAATGCACGTGCACCATCCTCTGTCCTTATTCGACACCATCACCATCAGTGATCGAAAGGGGGAACAACTTGGTTGGATGCTGCTGCTCTTGGTTACCTTAACCACTTGTTGTCAATTTTTTCTTTTTTAAAACTAAGCTATGATACATGTTGAGTTCGGTAATGGTGTGTCCCAGACGAGCTATATTTCGTGCTTTGTCACTTGCCACTGAGGTAGTCTATTGTTATTGGTGAAAAGATCTGGATACCTGCTGGTGAGTTCTTGTAACTTACTATTGTCCCCTTTCTTGTATGCTGATTATAAGGATAAGGTGTGCGTTCTCGCTTCGACTAGCTGGATGAGTATTAGCACAAATCTTTATCATACTTTCATCATCCTTTTTATTTGGCTGATTGTCATAAGATCGACTGCATGTTCGCTCTTTTCTCGCTTGATGATGAACCTTTTGCTATGACTAACAATACAATTACGCGTTTATATTGTTGGGGCCATTGGTAAAACGTAACATCTCGGTCCCAAGGGTACGGACTTTCAAAGATTACCTGACATATGTCAAGGGGCACCACTTTGCATAATACCTCATCGATGTATTTGCTGGTAGTGACGAAGCGAAATTTGCACTACTAATTTATCCTCATCCCCACATCTTTTTGGATGAGGTGTGGTTTGTAGGCCACTAATCTACTCTTGTTGTGAATTTAAAGTGCCTAAAACAGAGAACTAAAGCAAAGAGTTCTTGAGCGATGATTGGTCAAAAGTTCTCACGTGACAAGCGTAGACAGATCACTGCAGAATGCTTGCTATCGGTTCCCCCTTTCTTTCCTCATCTCACCAAACTGACAACACCTCTGATAGGGTTGTGGAAGGGTTGTTATTCGTTAATGTTGTTGTTGTGTCTTTGAATGTCGAGGACAAAGATGAAGCCGTTCGTTGATGTTGGTTCTTTGCTATAGATTTTTACCGCAGGCTAAAAGAAGATGGCTCCTTGATTGCTGATCTTGGGTATTGCTGGAGAAGGGTTGCCGAGGTATTCTTCCTCTTCTCTTCTTCTTCTGCCTCTACTCTTGGCTAGTAAGCTATCCTAGGCCGACTAGAAGGATAGATAGAAGGAAGAAGGGCACTACTGTCCTCTTCTCTTTCTCTTCTTTTCTCCTCTCTTCTCAGCTTGGGGCCGACTGGCTTCTTGAGAGGGGGCACGACTTGGATTGATTTCAAAGGGGCTGCAACCCCTTAGATATATAGGATTAAGGGCATCCAAAGTTTTAATGGAAGCTGCCCGACTAAGATTGGGATTGATCTGACTTGGGGATGCTTTTGATTGGTCTCTCCTCCCTCTTTTATAGTATAGATAGGGCAGGATTCCTAAGGGTTTTAGGACTTTCCTTGTAGGGCTATGCACCTTCTCCTTCAAGTAGGAGTACGCCTCCCTTGGTGGCTGCCTATATTTGGATGAGGGTTGCCTTAATCCTAGTCCTACTAGAACTAGGATTAAGGTGAGTGGGCTGTTGTGATATGCGCTTTGCTTGGCCGATAGGGCTTTGAGGCTTCAAGAGGCCCTTGGAAAGGGATTGGCCCTTGATTTTAGATCGTCCTTGATCAAGGGCAGCCGTCACCCAAATAGGAGCAGCCACCATGCAAGGGAGGCACACTCCTCGGAGTAGAAGACTGTGCACTTGCCCTATAAGGAATGTCCTAAACTGCTTAAGACTTTTGCCCCACCTTAGCAATAAAAGAGGGAGGAGAGCCCCTCTACAGCATCCCAAGAAGCAACAGTAAGGAGCCCCAGTTGACTAAGAGCAAGAAAAGAAAGGAGAAATTATGCAAGGTGCTGCAAATCTCTAACTGCAGCACCTTCTTCCTTGAGTTCCAACAGTCCATCTAAACTTCATCTAGTTGTGGGAAGTCCCAAAACCCGACTACCTCATGTCCAAACGTCATGTTGCAGCAAGAGAGGAGACTAAAATCGATAGTGATCCGTAATCTGTCGAGAGCACCAATCTAAAGACAACTTTCATTCTTATGCACTTATTAATCTCTTTTGTGCTTTTAGTTTGTTGCTTAGCCCTTGTAGTGTCACTTTAATCCTCCGAGCAATAGTTGGTAATTTTCCTTTTAGTTTTTATGCTTGATTTTTAGTGAAGATATCTATCTCCTCCACCAAAACTTCCATCCCCGAGGTGGGATGTCGGATCGTCGGATTGTTGAACCTGAATCCAATACGAACTACATACCAATCTATACTGATGTATCATATGTCGATATGTTAGTATGTACCAAGGTTTGACATACCGGAGCGTACCGCTCGGTACGGGCGGTATGTACCAGTTCGACAGAGAATCGGTATGGGTAGTACATTGGTAGACCCTAGTGTACTGTGTGTCGGTACGTTCGGTACAGTTCAATACGTACTGTACCAACAATTGATCAATACACCAGTACGAAAACCATGGTATGTACCAACAAATCCAAAAAATCACCAAAAATGCCTAAAAATATTTTTAAAATAGAAAAGACTCATTTTAAGCCTTTTAAATAAACTTGAATGCAATTTTAATTATATTTCAATAAGAATAGAGTCAAAATAAGGTTTAGTTAGTGAATTTAACTTTTTTTGATGTTGAGGAGCAATTTTGAAGCATGTTTGTTTCTTTAATGTTGAATCATCCATAAAAATACGAGTAACGTTAGACTCCATTTCAAAACTTGTAGATTTAAGAAAATTAAGTAATAAACTAAAGCAACTTGTATACACCTCAAATTGAATGATAGGTATCCACATCTGGTTGATCGAGTTCCTCGATCCTTTGAATTTGTATATCAATATGGTATGCCCCACGGAGTTAATCTTAAACTAGTCATATGGCTTATTGTACTAGTAGACTATATGCCATTGGTGCATCAGTGTGGTAATAGTTGTTGCTTAAGCATCATGAACAACACGCCTGAAGAGTCTCCTAAGGGGCATATAACTGTGGTCTGGGGAGGTTAGAGTATACCAGAACTAGTGTTGCCACTAACCTACTGTCCTGTATCATAAGAATGATCGACCTCGGGAAATTACCCTGTTCGAAGAAAAAAGGATGCTTGTCAATGTGAAGGGGATACCTAGTAAGAAAACTATACAAAAAACACAATCATGATTCCAGTGTTCAAATGGTAAGCCAACAAACTGAACCCAAACTAGGGTCGGTAGAGTCCTTTAGGTGAGCGATTGAAAGTTGGCACTCTAGGGCATAAGATGAAGCACCTCACCTCACCTTCTAAGGGAAGCAAAAAAAGGAAAAAACCCCTAGCCATGTCAATGAGGGGAGAAGTATTTCCACAAATGAGAAAGCTGATCTAAGAAAATCTAAGGGAGGAGGATGCTGGAGGAAACGACGCACCAAGCTAAAAACCCAAGCCTTTCGACATTCCTCAAGGCATGCTTCATCAAACTCAACAAAATTTGTGGAAGACACACAAATCCAGTTGTAAACACAGGAAGACAAGAAAGGAGCCTGATGCTGGACAAGTAGAGGAACCTACAAGCATTTGAGCCCAGATCATCTCACAGGCAACAACACCAGCAATAGATCGACCATGAGATGCAGGAACGTAGTCACAAGAAGTATTCTGCTGGGAGGATGAAGCGGCCCTAGGATCAGGATGGCACACTGGCCTCTTCAGCCTGGGATCGGATACCAAAGAGGAGGCTACCACCATCTCCTTGTCATCTATCTTCAGCAGATACTTACTTTTACTTGGTTTATGGGGTATTAGCAACTGCTTGAAGGTTAAGTACTTGGGCGTTGCTAACCTGTCCGCCACTGGAAACCCACTTACTGTCAGATTCATATTAAGAGTATTGGCATGACATACTTGAAGTGACTTGATTAGTAGTAAAGTTAAATGTGTTATTTGTCATCTTCAGATTAACATGTCAATAATATCAGTCTTATAAATAGCAGATTTTGTCATTGCTGGCCTGACTAGCTTGTGTGAGGAGTTCAGGTAGTGTAAATAGGTCAAATCTATTATGCAGGTTAGGTGAAATAGCATGTGTAATTGTTGGGCTGGGTTTGGATTTAAACTTTTGACATAATTATTAAATGGTATGGGTATGGGTTGAAAATTCTGTTCTAGTATATGCATCTCAACTCAACATGACTTTGACACCCCTAGATGGCGGAGCCAAATGCCCCATGTACAAAACGGGCAAATGTTGAAATGCTTTTTGTCTTCTAAGATGAGTGACAGGGGCATTTAGACTCTTCGGGAGTTATGTTTCAGCTTTCTTATTGCTACATTTGTGCTTCCAAAATTCTGACAGATATGTGGTAGACGCAGCAGACAGAGACAGTGTGCCCATATCCAAAAGTGAATTGCATGAGCTGCTGATGAAGCCATCCCTCAGTGGAATCCCCTTGCTTGTTCTTGGCAATAAAATCGACAAATCAGAAGCTCTTTCCCAACAGGCGTTAGTGGACCTCTTGTTAGTATTCTTACGTACTACACATTGTTTATTCAACAATATTTCTTATTTCTTTGATGTGTCATTCTTCTTGGTGTTGATTTGTTATCTAGGGGGCTGGAACACATCAAGGATAGGGAACTCTGCTGCCACATGATCTCATGCAAGGAATCAGTTAACATAGACATGGTTATTGATTGGCTCATCAAGCATGCAAGGAAAGCAAAGTAATGGATTACCACCTGTGGTGTGTTTGGGTTGCTTGTAGGAATCTGTTCTGAAGTAAATAATGCTTATTTCAAATTTGTGATTCATGATTTTAAGAGCAACACAAGAATTCTGGATATCTGCTTGTATTTTGATGGTTCATAATTAGTAAAAGGGTACTTGTCTACACAGTTTGTATGGTTGATAGTATATCAGATTTGAAATTTTACAATTAGAATGTTGTGCTTTTGTTATATGAGTAATTAAAGCCTCTGTCAAATAAGCAAAAGCTTCGTATTGAATCCTTTTCAGGCTTTAATTTTTCTTTTCAGGCTTTTATGGATCAACTTTAGGATGTTTTGAAAAATTTTTTATTCATATTAAATTATTTATAAAGATAATTATTAGATTACGAGTCGAAACTTTAATATTCAAATGAATTAAGTAATAATTGGATCAATTGATGGATATATATGTTAAAACTTTTACGGATTCTAAGTTTGGGGTTGATCTCTTTAGAGGATCGACCTCCTTGGAACTCTATAGAGGTTTCTTCCTCCAGGTTGTTACTCAAAGGCTACTAAAAAAATTTATCTATTCTTTGAGAAAAAATGATGCATATATGATTATTTATAGGGTTTTTAAACCCTAACTCTAATAGGACTCCTACTTAAGACTCATATTTCTAACCTGTTAGGATCAAGAGTGACACTAAGAGGGGGGGTGAATTAGTATAGCGAAAAATTTTCACAATTTTAGAAAATTGTTCGTTTCGTTTAAAACCGATTCCGACGAAAATAGTTTTAATTCAATCTGTTTCGAAGAGAAGTTGAACTTGAAAGCTTTCGTAAAAGTACAAGAGAAGATTAAGGAGGTTTGTAGTAAAGTAAATTGCACAAATGAAAAGCAAACCAGAATTTAGAGTGGTTCGATCAAGGTGACCTGCATTCACTTTCGGATTCCTCCTTCGACGAGGTCGAGGTCACTGACGTCCACTATAGGCCTTCCTTCAATAGGTAAAGACCGAACACTTCTTTACAGCACTTTCTCCTTTTCCCGGGTTTAGGAGACAACTCTTACAAGTCTCACTCCTCTTTCTTAGATGGTTACAAGGCTAAGAGATGAAGGACGAGAACTCTAACTTTTATTACACTTTTATGACTCAAGAATTCAAGATTAAGCCAATACTTTCGTGCCCTTTCATGCAGAAAAGGGTGGGATTTTTATAGGCCCCAATGACTTCAAAATTGGAGCAAAAAAATGTCACATCCTTGGAATCTGGGGTACTAGCGGTACCACCGTTGTTACTAGGTGGTACTGTTGTCACTGATCTGACACTAGGTGGTACCACCGTCGAACAGGGGCGGTACCACCGCTGGTAGCATTGTTGCCGATGGTACCACCGCCCAAAAATCCAAGGGCACTGCCTTCCAAGCAGTGCCACCGTCGACCATGTTTTCAGGGGCTAAATTTGGTGCTCAATTCGGTCCAATTCAGCCTTGTTAAGGGCCCAGTTGGCCCCAAATTAAGTTAGTGGGATTACTCCCAATCCTAACTTAATCTACGCTCTAACTACGATAACTAAGACATGATTACAGTGCTGCTTGTTCCGGTGCGTCAATTGCTCTTCCGGCGAGCTTCCGGCATACTTCCAGCGAACATTCGACGAACTCTCGGCAATGTTCCAGCGGACTTCCAACAAGCTCCTGGACTTTACGACGATCTTCTTGGTGAGTTCCGACGAGCTTCTTTGGTAAGCCCCTGGACTTCTCGGTTGGTTATGGTAGAACTTCTGACGAACGTTCGGACTTCCGTTGAACTCTCAAACTCCCAATGAGATCTTGATCTTGACTTCGGCATAAACCTTGCTTTGTGTCTTACTGCTATCGTAGTTAATCCTACACACTTTTCTCAGCATATAGATTAGGTCAAACAATTTACAATTGACTACATCATCAAAATCCAAGATTCAACAATCTCTCCCTTTTTTATGATGACAATCAATTGATGACGGAGTTAACCTTAACCCCCTCTATCTATATGCCATACTTGAGAAAAGACATTCTTGAGTTCAAGGCCTTTGAATTCAAGAAATAAACCGATAAGATAAGTTAATTAAACTTATCAACATGCACATCATGATTTTTATCTGTTGAATCTTGTATTTTGATGATGAAACCACTTAATATGTGTTTATGATTTAATCTGCATTTTGAGTGACGTAGGATGCTTCGATCAGGATGAGATAATTAAAGCAGGAAAATCATATTGTGCCAGAGGAACATGTCAGAAGATTGGACTCGGGCTGATGGATCGGTCGACGTATCGACAGAAGGCTTTGGGCCATGGATTCGGGCATCGGGCCAAGAAGAGCAAGTATTGCGCCAAGGATATCGGAGTTACGGAGTCAATTGGCCAATTTGTCACGAACGGTCGTCGCGCACCCGCAACAACTCCGTTCAACGAACCGTTCGTCGCTCTTATCTACATGTTCAGCTACTTGGCAGCCTGTTTTGCCTTGGTTTTGAGTCATTTTGCTTGTAAAAATGTAAGTTCGAACAAGTTACAGCGCTACAAAGCGACCGCTCATCGAACCGAGCAAAACAGCCCCAAAGCAGCCCAAAACAACTTCGTTTTCGTATGCTGCGTGTTGTTTTCTGTAGCCCGCCTCCGCTCACCAAAACATCAGCTATCTCAGCCCCTTTGAACCCCCCGGGTGGCACAGGGCTGGATGGGGCTTCGGTATAATATCGGGCATTGAACAACCTTTCGTAAATTTGCACGTTACCTTGACCGGAACTTGTTGTCGTGCCTGGCACCCGGTGAGTAGCTGTTTGTAGACTTGCAGCTGTTCATTCAACCCTCTAAAGTCCTTGTTTTTCCCCTCTCCCTCTTTTCTCTTATGCACGTAAGGTGCTCGCTGAATTGCTTGTAAAGCTTCCCCTCTTTTCACGAGACGTCGGGACTTATCTATCGCTCGTTCTTTCGAATTAATCAACTTTCTCTTTTACAAGTCCTTCGAGACCTGCGAGAGGTTGCAACTGGGTTGATCTTTGTGGAGCTATATCGCAAGGGCGAAGCGCGACTTAGGCAATGCAAGCTAAGTTCGCGTCTTTGCCGCAAGGGTGCCTCGCGACTTAGGCAACACAAGCTAAGTTCGCATCTTGGCTGCAAGGGTGCCTCATGCCTTAGGCAATCCCAGCTAAGGCCGTGACATTGTGGTATCAGAGTGGGCAAGAACTTCGAGCGAGCAGCGAAGGAACTTCGCAACTTCACCATGGCAAAGCATCGTGGCGAATTAAGCAAGATGGGGCAAGCCGGACCCTTGCCCCAAGCAGTCGTAGGTGGGCTGCATGTGCACACTTGCTCTCAGGCTGTTGGAGCCACTCAAGAGGAGCGCGATAGTGAACATGATGAGCGAGAAGTTGGCTACTCTTCGCTAGTGGAGGAGGCGCAATCTGGAGCGCCAACTGGGAAAAAGAGTCACAAGGAGAGACTCATAACAGCGGAAACCCACTTGGATGTTCTTGAAGCGAGCATGGAGGAACTCTACCATGGCCAACAAAGGCTTGTTGGGGTAGAGAGCTCGCAAGAGGAAGCAGAGTCCAGGATCGACAAGGTCGAGGCCCTAGTCGACCGACTGTCTGATGACACCAAAGACTCCGTGCAACACTTACAGGATGTTGTGGCGGAACTCACTTCAAAGGTGGCCATGCTCATAAGAGCACTAAATGCGGGAGGAAGCAACACCCGCGTTGCACCACCACAAAACTTGAGGGCACCCAAGCCTTATGGTTATGGAGGAGCTAGAGATGCCAAAGAGCTCGAGAATTTTCTGTTCGATATGGATCAATACTTTCGAGCTACAAGGCCTGATTCTGAAGATACCAAAGTTTCTATAGCAATGATGTATCTGAACGGAGATGCGAAACTTTGGTGGCTAACCCATTGGGAGGAGATCCAACAAGGTCAGTGTCAGGTTGACACTTGGGAGGACTTGAAGCGGGAGTTGAGAACTCAGTTCCTACCGGAGAACACAGAGTTCGTCGCAAGAAGGAAGTTGAGATAACTCCGCCAGAGTACTTCTATCCGAGACTACGTGAAATAATTTTCTGCGCTAATGCTGGACATACAGGACATATCCGAGAAGGACAAACTGTTCAGCTTCCTCGATGGTTTGAAGCCATGGGCTCAACAAGAACTAAATCGAAGGAATGTCACTGATGTGGTCGGGGCAATTGCTGCTGCAGAAAGGCTCACCGACTTTGTTTCCTCTGAAGACCCGGGAAGAAGGAAACAATCTTCAAGCAATCGCCCTCTAAAATATTCTCGAGGGAAGGAGCTCGGGGGCGAACAAAAGAAGAAGAGTTCCCACAAAGGGCCAAGCCCGAAAGGCAAGGCCTCGAAGCCTAGTGGATGCTTCTTGTGCGGAGGGCCACACATGGTGAGGGAGTGCTCACAAAAACAGGCACTCAATGCTTTAATAGCTTCCATCCACCCTCCCAAATCGGACAAGGGCAAGGTTGTCGCTCTTAGTTCGAGTAGTTCTGAAGCCAACAGCGATGATGAGGAGTTGCAAGGACCCCGGATGGGAGCCATGCGTTTGTTGAACGCCATGCGGGGTCAAGTGGGGGAGAACCCAAATATAAGGCAACAAAAAGCAGGAAGTGGCGAGTTGATGTATGTAGACATTAAGCTCAATGGCCAAACAACTCGTGCAATGGTGGACACGGGTGCTACCCACAACTTCATAGTCAATCGAGAAGCAAAGCGACTTGGGTTGATCTTAGAGAAGAGCCCAAGTCGAATGAAGGTGGTGAATTCGGAGGCCAGGTAAATCTCCAGGTTGGCAAAGGGAGTTCCCATCAAGATCGGAACATGGAGCGGGAACACCAACATGATGGCAGAGCCATTGGACGACTTTCAAGTGATTCTTGGAATGGAGTTCATGCACACGGCGAAGTTGGTGCCTATGTCATTCCTAAACTCCTTATGTATGATGGGAGGTGACGACCCCTGCGTGGTTGCTATCTCTCAGAGAGGAACCAAGGAGCCCCAACACATATTAGCAATACAACTGAAGAAAGGGGTGCAAAAAGGTGAATTAACATTCGTGGCTATTATGAAGCTAGAGCCACTTGATGAGAAGGCCATTCAAGAACCTGCTGTGGTGACGAACGTCCTGAAAGAGTTCAATGATGTTATGCCACCCAATTTGCCGAAGACTCTTCCACCATGCAGAGGCGTGGATCACAGCATCGAGCTGGAGCTAGGAGTGAAGCCTCCAGCGAGACCACCCTACCGCATGTCCCCGCCAGAGTTGGCAGAACTCAGAAAGCAATTAGGTGAACTACGAAGCGGTGGTCTCATCCGTAGCTCTAAAGCACCTTTCGGAGCTCCAGTTCTCTTTTAGAAGAAACAAGATGGGAGCCTCCAACTATGCGTCGATTACTGAGCCCTTAACAAAGTGATAATGAAGAACAAGTATCCCATCCCGCTCATCGTGGACTTGTTCGACCAGTTGGGCAAAGCTAAGTATTTCTCGAAACTCGACCTTCGGTCGGGGTATTGGTAGGTGTGCATTGCTGAAGGTGATGAAGCGAAGACTACCTATGTGATCAGGTATGGAGCGTTTGAGTTCTTGGTGATGCCTTTCAGCTTAACCAACGCTCTGACCACGTTCTGCACTCTCATGAACTAACTATTCAAGGAGTATTTGGACAAGTTCATGGTCGTCTACTTAGACGATATCGTCGTATACAGCCAAACGCTCGAGGAGCATGTTCAGCACCTTCGAACAATTTTCAAGGTTCTCAGGGAGAATACTTTGTTTGTAAAAAGGGAGAAATGCTATTTCACCCAAACGGAGATCTTATTCTTGGGGCATCGAATCGGTGATGGTTCTATTCACATGGATAAATCAAAAGTGCAAGCGGTTGTGGAATGACGAACTCCAAAGAAGGTGCCAGAGTTGAGATCCTTCCTTGGTTTCGTCAACTACTATCGACGCTTCATAGCGGGGTACTCGAAGCATGCAACTCCACTGACAGAGTTACTGAAGAAGGAGCAGCCTTAGAAGTGGTCGGACAAATATGAAATAGCATTCCAAGATCTGAAGGTTGCTGTTATGGAAGAACCAGTGCTCAAATTGCCAGACTATGGGAAGCCTTTTGAAGTCCATACAGATGCTTCAGATTTTACTATTGGGGGAGTACTCATGCAGGAAGGTCATCCGGTGGCCTATGAGAGCCGCAAGCTCAACGAGACCGAGCGGTGGTATCCAATGCACGAGAAGGAGATGACAGCGGTGATCCACTGTCTACGAGTTTGACGACACTACCTTCTCGGATCGCGATTTGTGCTAAGGACATACAACATCGCTCTGAGCTATTTCCAAACACAGAAGAAACTTTCCCCAAAACAAGCACGATGGTAGGACTTCTTGGCTGAATTTGATATGGCAATGGAGTATAAGCCTGGGAAGGCAAACATCGTGGCCGATGCATTGAGTACGAAAGTGGAGCGCATGAATGCCATACAATTGGAGGGCGGAGGCCAAGCAAGTCAATTGCACTCCAACTTCCTTTCTAGGATCAGGGATGGACTGTATAGTGATCCCCAAGCAGTTCTGCTGATACAGCTCATCAAAGAAGGCAAGGCACAACAATTTTGGGTCCAGGAGAGACTCATGTACACAAAAGGGAATCATATTTATGTTCCTTGAGTGGACAATTTGAGGCGTGAACTCTTAAGAGAGTGTCACGATTCCCTTTGAGCTGGACACCTAGGTATTCATCGAACGTTGGCTCTCGTGGATGTTGGGAAATCTTGGGGCGACATCACATACGCAGCGAAAGAACAAGAAAACAAAATCCCCGATTCCCAAAGAGATGTTCGTCGTCGTGCGAAGATTGGTGCGCAAAATCCGCGAAACTTAAAACTGCGTATAGAGTAAATTGTGTTACTTAGGGAGATCGTATATCCCTATTTCCTTGCAAATCCTTAGGAGAGGGTGAAGGAGGTCAAGCGTCCTCCTCTTTAGCGGTGATCCACATAGCAGGGCTGCGACGACACTCCTCAAAACTCCAGGCCTGCTTTGAGGTGGAGAGGGGGAGGAGAATAGGAAAGGCAAGCAAAGGCTCTAGCCTATGAGGCTCTGAATCCCTCCTATTTATAGAAGTCCACTGTCAAACCCTAATGGGTCCTCCCCTAGTGGGTATTGGATTTGCATCCAATAAGACAAGGGCTCCATCGGATATCTCATATCTGAACCTCTACTCATCGCAATGCCTACCATATGTGTGTGACACTCTAGGCCCAATATCGAGCTAGCTGTGAGTCATATATGTCAGAACTCCTTCTAACTCAGTGAATTATTATCTCTGTAATAATTCACTTGACTCATCGACTACGGACGTACTAGGCCACTACGCCGTAGTCCCCAGATAATATAGGGGAATCCAATCCATTGGACCTGTTTGTCCTCAGTTACCGTGTACCTATAGTCCCTCATCCATCTAATATCCCAGAGACCGTATATCGAGCATGGTGCTGTCGGACCCATATAGTTTCTACTCGAGTCTCGCTCTAATCGGATTCTCCCAGAGAACTCTTTCTCTCTCAACCCGAATGACCCTGGCCAGGGATTTGTCTGAGCAAGAACACATGGGATATTCCTCTTATGACGCCGAGAGTGGATGATCCTCTATCGACACTCAATAGCCCTTGTAAGGTTGACTACCACTCCCAATGACCAGTTGTACTAGATCTAGGACAGTCAAACCTATAAGTCTGGTATCAAAAAGTGGAGCACTCATATAGGACATCCTTGGTGACTCAAGTCTAAGGACCAGATACACCACTAGGACTATGGAATCATTGTTTGAAAATAAGACATCATCAACCATCCAGCATTCCGTAAGCGGATCAATCAGTGAACTCATTCTCCAATGAGCATCTGTACTGTATCCCTAGTGTCCCTACACGAGCAACTATGAGACCAACTGTATCCATCATATTGACGGGTATACAGCACACCAGTCTGTCCGGTTATCATGATGTCTCTCTCGAGTAACCTATGACCGGGATTATTTAGGATCTATGTTTAAAGGTAAATCGATCTCATTATCGTGATCTCATTACGATCCGATTCCCATTGCACAAATCCAAGGACATCACAATATATATATATATATATATATATATATATATATATATATATATATATATATATATACACAATAGTTATAAAGTGATATATGCCAAAATATAATAAGCAAAAAGATTCTGTATCAAGTCACACGTGTCATCACTCACGTGATTGGCTTGTTGGGCACCTATGACTAGCAATCTCCCACTTGACCTAAAGCCAATCACCTATGTGTCCGATCCCCATCAGACCCCTATGATGCTCAAAGACAATATAAGACAATGGCTTTGTTAGTGGATCTGCAATGTTATTTTCGGATGGAACTCTTTCCATTCCTACATCTCCTCGGGTTACGATCTCTCTTATAAGTTGGAACCTCCTCAGAACACTTCTGAGCAGTCGGCTAGTGCGTGTACTCTAACGTCAGTCTGTTGTGGCTCTTCGTTTGCATCTTCTTTATGTTCAAGGTTATCTTCTGAATATTCAATGACCTCTTCTTCTATTAGTTCAATCATAAGAAGTCTCCCTTTCATCGTTTGCGGGTTTGAGTAGCCAGCTAGTGTGTGTACTGTAACGTCGGTCGGTTGTGGCTCTTCTTCCGCATCTTCTTCGTTATGTTTAAGGCTCTCTTTTGAATGCTCAATGACCTTTTCTTCTACTGGTTCAATCAAAAGAAGTCTTCCTTTTCTACAGCAATGCTTGTAACTCCACGGCTTATCGCAAAGCCAACATAACCGCTTCGCAGATTGCTCCCGAAGCTCTTCTCTTGTCAACTTCTTTAGTGCAGGGACTCGATCGACAGTAGGGGGGGTTAAGGGCTTTAGTATTTCTGGTTGAGGAGCAACTCTAGTCCTCCAAGCTTCATGATTCAATCGCTCCTCTTGATGTCGTGCGAAAGAGATGGCTGCTATAAGTGTGTACGATTGTCGCGCTTTAACTTTTCCCTGGATCTCTAGCTTCAAGCCCTCAATGAAGGTCCTCAATAGCTGTTTTTGAGACCAATCATGAGTTTGATTAGATAACCTTTCAAAACTGGTTTGGTACTCCTGAATGGTGGAGGTTTGTTGGATCTTTGCTAATTGTCCGTCAATATTCTCGTAATCGGTTGGTCTGAAGCGGATCAGCAATCCTTCTTTGAATTATCGTCATGAAAGGACTCCATAAGTGTGTTTAAACTAGTCAAACCACTGTATGGCATCCCCTTCAATATGTATAGTTACAATTTTCACCATAGATGCATCCGCGGTTTTGTGGTACCAAAAATATCGCTCCGCACACGAAATTCAACCAATCGGGTCTCCTTCTTCCCATCTAGGGAAGTCCACCCTCATGCGTGGATAGTTGGGATCGATCATAGAACCTCCCCTCTTTTGGAAGTCATCTCTTCGGGCTTGGTGCGATTGGACAGAGCTCTCTCCTTGATGTGATTTCTTCGGGCTTAGTGGTCGGCCCAATCTGAGTTCAGTAAAGAGTGTCCGAATCGTATCCTCCATTAGTGCCTCAAAGGCTTCGAATTTAGCATTGATTGCCTCCTCAGATGCCATAGTATATGCCTCCAAATCTGTGATGTTATGATCTCTCTTGTGTTGTCGGGTTAAAGGTGTGTATAGGTTGAGAGAGGTGATGGTCGAAAGGGTTGGTGGATTGATAGATGTAGGCTGCGGTTTAGGCTTGTTTTGTGGCTGTTTTGGGTGCGGTTTGAGGGTGTGGGTTAGTGGAGTTTTAGGGCTATGGATAAAAGTTTTGGATCTGTGGTAGATGGTAGCAAAGGTTTGATAGAAATAAGTGGAAGTTGCAGCAAGTATGTGCTGTCTTGTAAGAGTAGAATTGTCGTCGAAGAAACAACGGTTTCTCGATGTAATTTCCACCAAAAACATGAGAGAATTGAGGAGGGAATTGATAGCAAAATCATAGTTTATATGAAAGCATGGATGTCTAATTTAATCAAGAAAATTTTGGTAGTATAATAGCAAGGAAATTAGTGCAAGTTTCGATTGCAGAATTCTCGTCAAAAAATTTCAGCGGTTTACGACGAAAATTTGTAGCAACACAAAATCATTTTTAGAGATGAATTCCTTAATAGATAAATCTTAGATGAAAGCCAAGATGATCTATGAAGTGTATAAGAAATTTCATTCAAAAAAATTATAAATAGATGGGTTAAGGCAACAATATGCGGCTGAAATTTTCTGCAGTTGAGAATTTTTTGATGAAACCAAAGGGAAATCTACTGTTAGGAAGTGTCAAAGTTATCTTAAAAATTTCATAGAGATTTGGATAGAAACAACATAGTATCAAGATCAAACAAACAATGCTATGCGGCTGAAATTTTACAATATATATTTTCAAGTATAGCAGATTAGACGTAAAATATCAATGGTTTATATTGAGAATTTTTTTGACAAAACCAAAGGAAATCTGCTGTTAGGAAATGTTAAAGATGTCATAAAAATTTCGTAGAGATTTGGATAGAAAATACACAGTAGCAAGATTAAACAGACGGTGCTATACGGTTGGAATTCTGCAATGTATCTTTCGTCGTAGAGATGAAAACTTTATGACAAAAGGTTTATACAGCAATATAGGAATAATTTTTTTTTTAGATTTTTAAATAAGGATAACTAAATTGCAGCAGCAGTAAGGTAGAAAACCAAAACTTATTGCAATTCACGAGGAGATCAAAGGATGATCGGTGGTGGTGGAGATGACGGTGAAATTTGGCGACGATCTTTTAAGCAATTGTGGGAATTGCTTTGGGCTATTGTGGAGGGTTGATGGATGGCTGTGGAAGGGCAGCGAGACGCCAAGAACGCTGCTCTAATACTAGGTGTTAGAACCCTTGCATATTCTAAACTTGGTGTTGATCTCTTTAGGGGATCGGCCTCCTTGGAACTCTATAGGGGTTCCTCCCTCCAAGTTGCTGCTCAAAGGCTGCAGAAAAGATTCATCTATTGCTTATCAAAAGAGGAGGAATACATGGCTATTTATAGGGTTTCTAAACCTTAACTCCTAATAGGACTCCTACTTAAGACTACTACTTCTAACCAACTCCTAATAGGACTTCTACTCAAGACTCATATTCTTTTACAACTCCTAATTTTTCTCTAAGAAACAACCTCCTAACCCTAGCCGGCCTCTTCACCTCTTTAATAGGGGCAGCTTAGGTAGGTTTTACATGAATGTTCCTCTCAATTAGGACTCTCCTAACTAGAGTCCTAACAGACCCGCCCTCTTCAAATCAGCCTTGTCCTCGAGGCTGACGATTCATGAATTTTGGGAATTTGATCTTAAAATCGTCATAGTTCTCCCAAGTGACATCTTCTGTTGGTAGGTTCACCCACTATATTAGTACTTTAGTAGTGGGTCGTCTTCATCGAGTCACGATCTATCGATCAATAATGGTACTTAGCTGGAGTTCTCCTTGGATAGTCATATTTGGCGGGTGGCTTTGGGCTGTCTTAAAGCACCTATTTACAACTTCTGTCTCGTCGTCGATTTGTGGGTGATATGCCATACTCCTTTTCAATTTAGTACCCTGCATATAGAATAACTTTATCCAAAATCTACTCGTGAAGATGTAAGTAGAATTTATCATAAGCACAATGCGTCTCTTATAGTGTAATTTTTTTTGAGTCCCAATTGTAATGAGCTACGGAGCTTAGTGCTTCCTCCAATTTTTTTTTTTTTTTTTATAATCTTACTAGTCTCTAAATCTTCCTGCCATTCCATCTTAATATCCTCAAGGAAGTCGCTGGTCGAAAGTGAAACGGCCGAAACTTCAGCTTGCTCGGGTAGCTGCAAAAGCGCATCTGCAAGAATATTCTCTTTCCCCTTTTGGTAAGTTATTTCATAATCAAATCCAAGAAGTTTTGTTACCCATTTTTACTGCTCAGGGGATGATATCTTTTGCTCCAAAAAGTATTTGAGGCTTTTATGGTTGGTTTTAATTTGAAATCGTCGACCAATCAAGTAGGGTCTCCACCTCGTTGCTGCATGCACAATGGCGAGCATCTCCTTATCATATATTGACTTATTTTGATGGGAGAGAGATAATGTCTTGCTAGTGTATGCGAGTGGTCGACCATCTTGCATGAGAATGACTCCAATTCTGACTCCATGTGCGTTGGCCTTAATAATGAAGGGTCGGTTGAAATCTGGTAGTGTTAGCACCGGCGTCGTCGTCATGGCTACCTTAAGTTTGTCGAAGGAAGCGGAGGCTCTGTCCAACCATTGGAAAACATCTTTTTCCAGTAAGGAAGTAAGTGGTGCATTGATCTTTCCATAGTTTTTCATGAACTTGCGGTAGTAGCCTGTTAAACCCAGAAAGCCATGTAGCAATTTTATGTTTCTCGGGGTCGGCCAGTTTTGCATTGCTCCAATTTTGAAGGGGTCCACTGCCACACCTTCCTCTGATATGATATGCCCAAGATACTCCACCTTTTATTGAAGAAAGCAAAAATTTGTAGTGGTTGTTGTGTGTTCGAAAGGTGGTTTTCGGTATGTCTTCTTCGCACGCTCGTATTTGATCATACCCGGATCAAAGGTCTAGCTTTATGAAGATTTGTGCTCCCTTTCATCTAGCAATTCATCTACTATTGGAATAAGGTATTTATCCTTGATGGTTATGCCATTGAGAGCTCGGTAATCAACACATATTCGCCTTGTTCTGTCCTTCTTGCGTACAAGTAGCACCGGTGAAGAGTAGAGGTTGCAACTTGGCCGAATAACTCCTGTTTCAAGCATCTCTTTTACAATCCTTTCTATTTCATCCTTCTAGAGATGTAGATACTGATATGGTTGAGCATTTGCTGAAGATTTGCCTGAAAGAATCGTTATACAATGATCATGCCGACGGGTAAGAGGTAGGTTGCACGGTTCGTCAAATATATTTAAAAATTCAGCAAGCAAAGGAAGTAGATTTGGATCTTCAAATTCTGTTGGCTCTCCCTTAGTTTGCTGCTCATGTTGTACCAAACAGTCGCTGCATGCTTTATGCAAAACCTTCTCCATTTGTTGTATGCAAATCGTTGTTATGTCGCCCCCACGTTTCCCGTGCAATGTCACCTGTTTCTCCTTATTGTAAAATTTCATAATTAGTTTCATAAAATTCTAGGAAATATTACCTAATATCATCAACTATTTAATTCTAAACATGGCCTCATGATTGTTAAGAGGGAGAAGGAAGAAATCTACAATTATCTCTTGGTCCTGCAGCAATAGTTTCTCCTGCGGGCGCCTACGATCACAATTCAAAATCCGTCCGTCGGTGACCTTAACATCAAACCTGCAGCGATTCTTGATAGATAATGCTATCCAAACAGCAAGCTTACTATTTAGGAAGTTAGTAGTACTACCTGTGTCGATGAGAACAGTGATCGGTTGTTGTTTGAGAAGGCCTCCAACTTTCATCGTTTGCAGGTTTGAGTAGTCGGCTAGTGCGTGTACTCTAACGTCAGTCGGTTGTGGCTCTTCTTCCGCATCTTCTTTATGTTCAAGGTTCTCTTCTGAATGTTCAATGACCTCTTCTTCTATTGGTTCAATCATAAGAAGTCTCCCTTTCATCGTTTGCGGGTTTGAGTAGCCAGCTAGTGTGTGTACTGTAATGTCGGTCGGTTGTGGCTCTTCTTCCGCATCTTCTTCATTATGTTTAAGGCTCTCTTTTGAATGCTCAATGACTTTTTCTTCTACTGGTTCAATCAAAAGAAGTCTCCCTTTTCTACAGCAATGCTTGTAACTCCACGGCTCATCGCAATGCCAACATAACCGCTTCGCAGATTGCTCCCAAAGCTCTTCTCTTGTCAACTTCTTTGGTGCAGGGACTCAATCGATAGTAGGGGGGCTGAGGGCTTTTGTATTTCTGGTTGAGGAGCAACTCTAGTCCTCCAAGCTTCATGATTCAATCTCTCCTCTTGATGTCGTGCGAAAGAGATAGCTTCCATAAGTGTGTACGGTTATCGCGCTTTAACTTCTCCCCGGATCTCTGGCTTCAAGCCCTCAATGAAGGTCCTCAATAGCTGTTTTTGAGACCAATCACAAGTTTGATTAGATAACCTTTCAAACCTAGTTTGGTACTCCTAAATGGTGGAGGTTTGTTGGATCTTTGCTAATTGTCCGTCAATATTCTCGTAATCTGTTGGTCTGAAGCGGATCAGCAATTCTTCTTTGAATTGTCGCCATAAAAGGACTCCATAAGTGTGTTTAAACTAGTAAAACCACTGTATGGCATCCCCTTCAAGATGTATAGCTGCAATTTTCACCATAGATGCGTCTGCAGTTTTGTGGTACCAAAAATATCGCTCCGCATGCGAAATCCAACCAATCGGGTCTCCTTCTTCCCATCTAGGGAAGTCCACCCTCATGCGTGGATAGTTGGGATCGATCATAGAACCTCCCCTCTTTTGGAAGTCATCTCTTCGGGCTTGGTGCGATTGGGTAGAGCTCTCTCCTTGATGTGATTTCTTTGAGCTTAGTGGTTGGCCCAATCTGAGTTCAGTAAAGAGTATCCGAATCGTATCCTCCATTCATGCCTCAAAGGCTTCGAATTTAGCATTGATTGCCTCCTCAGATGCCATAGTATATGCCTCCAAATCTGTGAAGTTATGATCTCTCTTTTGTTGTCCGGTTAAAGGCGTGTATAGGTTGAGAGAGGTGATGGTCGAAAGGGTTGGTGGATTGGTAGATGTAGGCTGCGGTTTAGGCTTGTTTTGTGGCTGTTTTGGGTGCAGTTTAAGGGTGTGGTTTAGTGGAGTTTTAGGAATGTGGATGAAAGTTTTGGATCTGTGGTAGATGGTAGCAAAGGTTTGATAGAAATAAGTGGAAGTTGCAGCAAGTATGTGCTGTCTTGTAAGAGTAGAATTGTCATCGAAGAAACAACGGTTTCTCGATGTAATTTCCACCAAAAACATGAGAGAATTGAGGAGGGAATTGATAGCAAAATCACAATTTATATGAAAGCAAGGATGTCTAATTTAATTAAGAAAATTTCGGTAGTATAACAGTAAGGAAATTGGTGCAAGTTTCGATTGCAGAATTCTCGTCGAAAAATTTCAGCGGTTTGCGACGAAAATTTGCAGCAACACAAAATAATTTTTAGAGATGAATTCCTTAATAGATCAATCTTAGATGAAGCGAAGATGATCTATGAAGTGTATAAGAAATTTCATTCAAAAAAATTACAAATAGATGGGTTAAGGCAACAATATACGGTTGAAATTTTCTGCGGTTGAGAATTTTTTTATGAAACTAAAGAGAAATATACTATTAGGAAGTGTCAAAGCTATCATAAAAATTTCATAGAGATTTCGATAGAAACAACATAGTATCAAGATCAAACAAACAGTGCTATGCGGCTGAAATTTTACAATGTAGATTTTCAAGTATAGCAGATTATACGTAAAATATCAATGGTTTATATTGAGAATTTTTTTGACAAAACAAAAGGAAATCTGCTGTTAGGAAATGTCAAAGATGTCATAAAATTTCGTAGAGATTTGGATAGAAAAAACACAATAGCAAGATCAAACAGATAGTGCTATACGGTTGGAATTCTGCAATGTATCTTTCGTCGTAAAGATGAAAACTTTATGACGAAAGGTTTATGCAGCAATATAGGAATAATTTTTTTTTTGGATTTTTAAATAAGAATAACTAAATTGCAGCAGCAGTAAGGTAAAAAACCAAAACCTGTTGCAATTCACGAGGAGATCAAAGGATGATCCGTGGTGGTGGAGATGACGGTGAAATTTGGCGACGATCTTTTAAGCAATTGTAGGAATTGCTTTGGGCTATTGTGGTGGGTTGATAGATAGCTGTGGAAGGGCAACGAGACACCAAAAATGCTACTATGATACCATGTGTTAGAACCCTTGTAGATTCTAAACTTGGGGTTGATCTCTTTAGGGGATCGGCCTCCTTGGAACTTTATAGGGGTTCCTCCCTACAAGTTGCTGCTCAAAGGCTGCAGAAAAGATTCATCTATCGCTTATCAAAAGAGGAGGAATACATGGCTATTTATAAGGTTTCTAAACCCTAACTCCTAATAGGACTCCTACTTAAGACTCCTACTTCTAACCAACTCCTAATAGGACTTGTACTCAAGACTCCTATTCCTTTACAACTCCTAATTTTTCTCTAAGAAACAACCTCCTAACCCTAGCCAGCCTCTTCACCTCTTTAATAGGGGCCAACTTAGGTGAGTTTTACATGAATATCCCTCTCAATTAGGACTCTCCTAGCTAGAGTCCTAACAAGTGCATGTGACTTCAAAGCCTAGGCCCTTATTTATAGTTCCAATAGGAGATAGCAAGCCTGATTTTCCCAATGTGAGACTTGCCAAACTAAGACTTATCTATCTTACAAATCGATGAACCAATTTATCCTAGGTTGGTTAGGTTATTTTACGTCAACTTAAGTGTGGACAATGATTGCTTAACTACCTACCTCTTAGATCACAAATTCGAATCTTTGATAGCACTATATGTGAGTTAATTGGAATTGCCGAAAAGGATAGGGGTTATTATTTTAAAAGTAAATGGGATATCAATGCAATCGGAGCAACTTACTCTAAAGCCTTAAAAACTATTTTTGCAAATCCGAACCTAGGCATAATTCCCAAAAGTTGCAAGCACTTGTGGCCCTTTAACTCTAAATTTCTTCATCACATCATGATAAGCATCCTACTTCCAAAACAATTTCATCATGATGAGATTAGTCAAATAGAGTTAAGTACTATGTATTGGATTATGACCGACCAAAATAATTATTTTGGATACTTAATCTGGTAACATATGCAGGACATAATAGCTAAAGACTCAATGTTACCGTATAGGGGGTTAGTCACTCGATTAATGCTTGCCTATAATATTTGTGTCTCACCCGATGAAGAAATAATCCAGGTCGATCGATTTAACACTATCAACAGAAACCTACTCAAGAGACTTAGGTGTACTTTTGGCAATGGTATATGGATTAGGCAACCTAGAAGGACTGATCTAGTTTTTCTACTAGTAGAACACCTTAAAACACTCATTTTTAAGGGACATGAATCTCCTCCTCCTAGTCCCTTTGGTGCAGCACCTTTAGAACCAGCTCCTGCTTCATCTTCTGAAGATCCCATCATGGCAGGATTAAATCAAATCAAATCACAACAAGAGAAACTCAAATTACAGCAAGAGCAAATCCAATTACAGCAAGTTGAAATTTTGAGGGAACTACGATAGATGAACCAGAAGATAGATGCCATGTATAGGAACTCTGGAATTCCTCCTAAGGAATAATCATTGTGTTAAACCTTTCTTATTATTGTAAACCTCTATGCTACCTTGACATGCATTTGACATTATCCTAGTATATGATGTTGGATGTTTCTTTCCGCAATTTTATCAACATTTTGATGGCACCTTCATGTTATTTTGGATGATTTGATGTCTTCCTTGAATGATCGATCATAATGCCAAGTTGAAGCTTTGTCAATTTTGACATCTCATTTTCAAGATTTTTTTCTTATGAGATGATTTTATGAATGGCTTCAATGATCACGAGTTTTATGCTTGAAAACTCATCTCCTTTTTTGTTGATGACAAAGGGGGAGAAGAATGTGCAAAAGATTGATGACTTGTGTGTTAGGATCGAGAGCACTAAGAGGGGGGGGGGGTGAATTAGTGCAGCGGAAATCTTACAGCGATTAAAAACCAAAAGCTGCGTTCGTTCAATAAAAACTATTATGATGCAAAAGCTAATTCTCAGTTTGTATCTAAGTGCAGTTTGCGTCTAAGCGCAGATTGCGTCTAAGCGCAGTTTGCGTCTGAACACAGTTTGCGTCTAAGCGCAGTTTTGCGTCTAAGCGCAGTTTACGTCTAAACTCAGATTTACGTCTAAACGCAGTTTTACGTCTAAACGTAGATTTACGTCTAAACGTAGTTTTACGTCTAAACGCAGATTTACGTCTAAACTCAGATTTACGTCTAAATGTAGTTTTGCGTTTAAAAGCAGTTTTGAACCTTGAAAAGCGTTTTACGTAGAAAGCAATTTGCAGTTATAAATGGAGTCCGAATGTAAGCGTAAACTGCAGTGTGAAGATCGTACGAAAACACGATTTACGTTTGAATGCAGATTCTGAAAGAACAGCACTTAGAACTTGTTCGTGAAAGCGCAGAGAGCAGTAGTAATGGAGGAGGTTTGCAGTAATGATAAAGTGCTCAAAAATAAACGCAAACCAGAGATTTAGAGTGGTTCGGTCAGCCTTGACCTACTCCACTTTTGGCTTCCTCCACCGACGAGGTTGCCGACGTCAACTAGCTGCCTTCCTTCAATGGGCGAAGGCTAACTGCCCTTTTACAGTTTCTCTCCTTTTGACAGGCTCAGGAGACAACCTTTACAGATCCTTTCTCTCCTCTCTTTACAACTCAAGACTTGAAGAACAGAAGGAGGAGAACTTTAGGACTTTACACAAATTTGAGCTCTTAGAATCACTGAAAAGATCAAGAATTCGGTGTGGATCTGTATCTTTTCAGTGCTGAATGGGTGGGGTATTTATAGGCCCCAACCCAATTCAAATTTGGAGCTCAAAACGATCAAATCGATCAAATCCCAGAATTCTGGGATCAGGCGGTTGCACCTCTTGACTGGAGAGGTGGCACCGCCTGGCAGAGCTCGAAGACTGAGCTCAGGCGATTGCTTCTCTCTGCCAGAGCTCGAAGACTGAGCTCGATGGTTGCATCACCTGGCAGAGCTCGAAGACTGAGCTTGGTGATTGCATCACCTGGCAGAGCTCGAAACTGAGCTCGGTGGTTGCATCACCTGGCAGAGCTCCAAACTGAGCTCAGGCTGATGCACCTCTCTGCCAGAGCTCGAAGACTGAGCTCGGTGATTGCATCACCTGGCAGAGCTCGAGACTGAGCTCAGGCTGATGCACCTCTCTGCCAGAGCTCGAAGACTGAGCTCGGTGGTTGCATCGCCTGGCAGAGCTCGAAACTTGAGCTCTGGCGGTGCTACCTCTTGGCAGAGGAGGTTGCACCGCCCAGTCTAGCTCGAAGACTGAGCTCTGGGCGGTTGCACCTCTCGGCTGGGGCGGTTGCACCTCCCAGCCTCGCAGCCCTGGCGGTTGCACCTCCTGGCTGGGGCGGTTGCACCTCCCAACCCCCATAGCCCAGGCGGTTGCACCTCCTGGCTGGGGCGGTTGCACCTCCTGGTGCAATCAGGGTCCGAATGGTTCACTCCATTCGGCCCACTTTGAATCTTTTCAGGGGCCCAATTGCCCCAAGATTAAGCTAATGGGATCACCTCCCATTTTCATGCTTAATCATCATGCTAACTACGATTAACTCTAAGACAACTTCTGCAGCTTTGCTCCGATGCGTCAATCGCTTCTTCCGGCGAGTTTCCGGCCAACTTCCGTCGATCAACCGATAACCCTCGGTGATCCTTCTGCGGACATCCGGCATACTCCTGGACTTTGCGACGATCCACTTGGCGAGTTCCGACGAGCTTCGCTTGGCAAGCTTCTGGACTTCTCGGATCTGTCCTCGCTGAACCTCCGACGACCGTCCGAACTTCCGTCGAACTCTCGAACTCCCAACGTGATCATGATCTTGACTCCGGCGCAACACCTGCTGCTTGTCTTACTCTTATCGTAGTTAATCCTGCACACTTATCTCAACACTTAGATTAGATAACAAATGACAATTGACTTCATCATCAAAATCTGAGATTCAACAATCTCCCCCTTTTTGATGATGACAATCAATTGATAAAGGAGTTGTCCTTAACTCCCCCTATCTATATGCCATAGTTGAGATAAGTCAACCTTGAATTCAAGACCAAAGAATTAAAGTGACGTATTGATAAGTTAGATCAGTTAAACTTATCAATACTCTCATCATGATGCCCATCATGATGTATCTCTTCAAGAATGATGTCAAAGCATGACATATATCATCAAGTTTGTATTATAGTGTTTGTAACTGTTCATCATGTAAACATATAAAGCTACGAAGGACTTTTTACATGATGCACACATTTGAGATTTTCTAGCAAGTTTGCATTTACTTCACAAAATAGGATATCAAATCAGGATATGATGCAAACTATAGCACATGTTCACATATCTCTTGGTGATGCAAGGATGGCATAACATTGTTTATAGCATCACTCAAGTATTTGCAACTATGACATAGATATGATGATGGCAGTTCAGCTATGACATAGTGTTTATCAATTCATATGTTTCTCCCCCTTTGTCATCAACAAAAAGCATGATAGCATTATCAAGCATATAAAGGAAGTCATGACACATATATCTTTTTATTATTTTTGCTTGACGGAGGAAAGTCATTTTTCAAAGAGTTTTCATAAGAGTGTACAAGAACATCCCATTTTTAGCATACAAACCGAAAAATGAACTTCTTACATGCATCTGGTTAAAAATATTTGTCACATAATTTGCAACATGTTATTTGATCAGGCGTTTGTCAAGGCATGTAATAGTAATAACATCCGAAAAATAATTTTAACTAGTTAAAGTATTCGGACAATTCAACATTCCTAATTCTCTTCTTATGTAATCAAATTGTTCTTCACATAGGGGTTTTGTAAAAATGTCAGCTAGTTGATGTTTAGTATCAATGAATTCTATGGTTACGTCATGATTGGTGACATGATCTCGTATAAAGTGATGTCTAATATCAATATGTTTTGTTCTTGAGTGTTGTATAGGATTTTTGGTTAAGCATATTGCACTTGTGTTATCACATTTAATTGGAATATTTCTGAGATAAACTTTATAATCTTCTAAGGTATTTTTCATCCATACAACTTGTGCACAGCATGCACTTGCTGCAATATATTCAGCTTCGGTTGTTGATAGTGCAACTGAGTTTTGTTTCTTTGATGACCAGGAAACAAGAGCATGTCCTAAAAATTGACATGATCCTGATGTGCTTTTTCTATCTAATCTACACCCAGCAAAGTCAGCATCAGCAAAAGCAATTAACTCAAAATTTTCTGATTTTGGGTACCATAATCCTAGATTTGTGGTACCATTAAGATATCTAAATATTCTTTTAACTGCTTTGAGATGAGACATCTTAGGGTTTGATTGAAATCTAGCACAAAGTCCTACACTGAACATGATGTCTGGTCTGGTTGCAGTGAGGTAAAGTAAACTTCCTATCATACCCCTATAAGTTTTTTGATCAAAGCTTTCTCCACTTTCATCAATTTCTAATTTAGTGGATGTGCACATAGGAGTGTTACTGGCCTTTGAGTTGTTCATATTAAACCTTTTTAATAAATTCATGGCATATTTAGCTTGACTAATAAAGATGCCATTGCTTAGTTGTTTGATTTGTAAACCTAAGAAGAATGTTAATTCTCCCATTAAGCTCATTTCGAATTCAAGACTCATAGTTTTACCAAACGATTCACAAAGAGATTCATTTGTAGAGCCAAAGATGATATCATCAACATATATCTGAACAATGAGAAAATTATTTTCAAAATTCTTGATAAACAATGTAGTATCAACCTTGCCTTTTATGAAATTATTTTCAATGAGAAAAGAACTAAGTCTCTCATACCAAGCCCTTGGGGCTTGTTTTAAACCATAGAGAGCTTTAGTTAGTCTAAACACATGATTAGGGTAGCAATTATTTTCAAATCCAGGGGGTTGTTCAACATAAACTTCTTCGGAAATGAAACCATTTAGAAAAGCGCTTTTAACATCCATTTGAAATAACTTAAAATTATTGCAACTGGCGTAGGCAAGGAGCATCCTTATGGCTTCCAATCGAGCCACAGGTGCGAAGGTTTCTTCGTAATCGATACCTTCTTCTTGGTTGAAACCTTTGGCCACTAATCTAGCCTTGTTTCTAACCACGATACCATTTTCATCTTGCTTGTTTCTAAAGACCCATTTAGTACCAATAACTAAATGGTCATTTGGCCTAGGAACAAGCGTCCACACCTCATTTCTCTCAAATTGATTTAATTCATCTTGCATTGCGATAATCCATGAATCATCTTTCATGGCTTCATCAACACATTTGGGTTCAATTTGGGAGAGAAAGGCGGCGTTGGCACAAAAGTTTTTAAAAGAAGATCGTGTTTGAACCCCCTTTGATGTGTCTCCTAGGATTAGCTCCTTAGGATGAGCATCTATATACTTCCAATCCTTGGGTAAGGATATTTCGGAAGTGGATGCATCCAAGTTGCTAATTGGAGACGGGGTTTCGTTTAAATTCAAGGAATCAAAATCATCATCAAGATCATTTTTCTTAATTTCTGAAATCTCATTGAAAACAACATGGATGGATTCTTCAATAACTAAGGTTCTTTTATTGAAGATGCGAAAAGCTTTAGAAACCGAAGAATAACCAAGAAAGATTCCTTCATCAGATTTAGCATCGAATTTTCCTAAGTTATCCTTTTCATTCAAGATAAAACACTTACACCCAAAGACTTTGAAATATGAGACATTGGGTTTTTTGTTATTCCATAACTCATAAGGAGTTTTGGTGAGTAAGGGTCTTACTAGGACTCTATTTAAAATATAGCATGCAGTGTTTACAGCTTCGGCCCAAAAATATTTGGGTAGGCTATGTTCATTCAACATTGTTCTTGCCATTTCTTGTAAATTTCGATTTTTTCTTTCTACTACCCCATTTTGTTGAGGATTTCTTGGAGTAGAGAAATTATGGTTATATCCGTTGAGTTCACAGAATTCTTGGAAGTCATGGTTTTGAAATTCTCCACCATGATCACTTCTAATTGACGAAATCATAGATCCTTTTTCATTTAGAACAAGTTTACAAAACTTGGTAAAATATCTAAAGCATTCATTTTTCTGTTTTAAGAAGTAGGTCCATGTATATCTGCTATAGTCATCAATAATGACAAAGGCGTATTTGCTACCTCCTAGACTCGATGTAGAGATTGGTCCGAACAAGTCCATATGGATCAATTGTAAGGGCCTAGAGGTGCTTATTTGATTCTTAGCTTTGAAGCTACCCTTAATTTGCTTACCTAATTGGCAAGCATCGCATACATTATCTTTGATGAACTTGATATGAGGAATTCCTCTTACAAGTTCTCTAGATGATACTTGAGTGATTAGTTTCATGCTAGCATGACCTAATCTTCTATGCCATAGCCAAGCATCCTCATTCATAACGGCAAGGCACATTTCATCACATAAGTCATTGATGTCAATAGTGTATACGTTGTTTTGTTTTAATGCAATCATAGATATATTTTTGTGTGGTTTTTCAATGATACAAGCATTAGATTCAAATCTTATAATATATCCTTTATCACATAATTGACTAATGCTCAAGAGGTTATGTTTTAAACCATCAACTAGTAAAACATCTTCAATAGAGAGGTTGGATTTGTTACCTATGGTTCCTTTGCCAATGATTTTACCCTTGTTGTTGTCTCCGAAGGTGACATATCCTTCGTCTATGCTAGTGAGCTTAGAGAATTGAGATGGATCTCCGGTCATATGCCTTGAGCATCCACTATTAAGGTACCATTTCTTGCTCCTAGCTTGCGATTGTTTAGTTTTCTACAAGAAAGGATGATGTTTAGGTACCCATTTGCTTTTGGGTGCCTCATAAATAGATCTACATTTCTTATCATGTTGCATAGAGTTTATCATGGTTCCTTTAGGAACCCAAATTAATTTGTTTGGACTTATTTTCTTGAATGGACAACAATGTGTCTTGTGTCCAGATTTGCAACAAAAGTTGCACTTGGTTTGGTGTTGAACATGTAAGATGGAGCCTTTTATGAAGGTGGTTGGATTTTGGTGAGGATTTCTCACAAATCCAATCCCGCTCCTGTTTGGAATGTGACCCTTGTTTGCAAGGATCATGTTTAATGACTTGCTACCAACCTCGAATTTCTTCAAGGTGTCCTTGAGTAGCAGGTTTTCTTTTTGCATAGTTTCTAAATCATGACATTTGATACATGAATTTAAACTATCATGATGTTCGACTTTTAACTTATCAAACTCACAAGTAAGACTATCATGCATCTTTTTCAGCAATTTATATTTTCTACTTATACTCTTGCATTCGTCAAATAAGTCATTGAAAGCATTTAATAATTCATCGAAAGATAAATCAGCATCTATTGAATTTGTTACCTCGTCTTCGATGGCCATTAAGGCGTAATGAGCAACTTGCTCGGTGTTGGACTCCTCTTCCTCAGATGCGCTCGAATCATCCCATGTTGCTTGGAGCGCCTTCTTCTTTGTTGTTCTTTTCTTGACTTGGGGACAATCACTTTTGTAGTGTCCCGGCTTTTTGCATTCATAGCAGATCACTTGGTCCTTTTTGGGTTCAAGTTTATTTTTTGCATCATTCTTAAATTTGTTTCTTTTAAAGAACTTTTTAAACTTTCTTGTTAGTAGTGCCAAGTCATCATCACAGTCCTCATCACTTGAGTTTTCTCTCAAGTGGCATTCTGACGTTTTGAGTGCCATATCCTTCCTGTTCTTTGGAAGGATGTCTTCTTGCTCTTCATGAGCTTTACAAGTCATTTCATAGGTCATTAGTGACCCGATTAGTTCTTCAAGAGGGAAATTTCGCAGATCTTTTGCCTCTTGAATAGCGGTGACTTTAGGATCCCAACTCTTAGGAAGGGATCTTAGTATCTTATTAACAAGCTCAAAATCCGAAAAGCTCTTTCCGAGTCCTTTTAAACCGTTGACGACATCCGTGAAACGGGTAAACATGTCGCCAATGGTTTCACTCGGTTTCATCCGAAAGAGTTCGAAAGAGTGTAACAGCAAATTGATTTTTGACTCTTTTACTCTACTTGTGCCCTCATGGGTCACTTCGAGTGTGTGCCAAATATCAAATGCAGTTTCACAAGTTGAAACACGGTTAAACTCGTTTTTATCGAGTGCACAAAATAAGGCATTCATAGCCTTTGCATTTAGAGCGAAAGCCTTCTTCTCCAAATCATTCCAATCGATCATTGGAAGAGAAGACTTTGAAAAACCATTCTCGACAAGATTCCATAATTCAAAATCCATAGAAATAAGAAAGATCCTCATTCGGGTTTTCCAGTAGGTGTAGTCCGTCCCATTAAACATGGGTGGACGTGTAATAGAATGGCCCTCTTGGTTTCCGGCGTAAGCCATCTCTCTTGGGTTTTAATCCTTTTGAGAGTTAACCGGGCTCTGATACCAATTGTTAGGATCGAGAGCACTAAGAGGGGGGGGGGTGAATTAGTGCAGCGGAAATCTTACAGCGATTAAAAACCAAAAGCTGCGTTCGTTCAATAAAAACTATTATGATGCAAAAGCTAATTCTCAGTTTGTATCTAAGTGCAGTTTGCGTCTAAGCGCAGATTGCGTCTAAGCGCAGTTTGCGTCTGAACACAGTTTGCGTCTAAGCGCAGTTTTGCGTCTAAGCGCAGTTTACGTCTAAACTCAGATTTACGTCTAAACGCAGTTTTACGTCTAAACGTAGATTTACGTCTAAACGTAGTTTTACGTCTAAACGCAGATTTACGTCTAAACTCAGATTTACGTCTAAATGTAGTTTTGCGTTTAAAAGCAGTTTTGAACCTTGAAAAGCGTTTTACGTAGAAAGCAATTTGCAGTTATAAATGGAGTCCGAATGTAAGCGTAAACTGCAGTGTGAAGATCGTACGAAAACATGATTTACGTTTGAATGCAGATTCTGAAAGAACAGCACTTAGAACTTGTTCGTGAAAGCGCAGAGAGCAGTAGTAATGGAGGAGGTTTGCAGTAATGATAAAGTGCTCAAAAATAAACGCAAACCAGAGATTTAGAGTGGTTCGGTCAGCCTTGACCTACTCCACTTTTGGCTTCCTCCACCGACGAGGTTGCCGACGTCAACTAGCTGCCTTCCTTCAATGGGCGAAGGCTAACTGCCCTTTTACAGTTTCTCTCCTTTTGACAGGCTCAGGAGACAACCTTTACAGATCCTTTCTCTCCTCTCTTTACAACTCAAGACTTGAAGAACAGAAGGAGGAGAACTTTAGGACTTTACACAAATTTGAGCTCTTAGAATCACTGAAAAGATCAAGAATTCGGTGTGGATCTGTATCTTTTCAGTGCTGAATGGGTGGGGTATTTATAGGCCTCAACCCAGTTCAAATTTGGAGCTCAAAACGATCAAATCGATCAAATCCCAGAATTCTGGGATCAGGCGGTTGCACCTCTTGACTGGAGAGGTGGCACCGCCTGGCAGAGCTCGAAGACTGAGCTCAGGCGATTGCTTCTCTCTGCCAGAGCTCGAAGACTGAGCTCGATGGTTGCATCACCTGGCAGAGCTCGAAGACTGAGCTTGGTGATTGCATCACCTGGCAGAGCTCGAAACTGAGCTCGGTGGTTGCATCACCTGGCAGAGCTCCAAACTGAGCTCAGGCTGATGCACCTCTCTGCCAGAGCTCGAAGACTGAGCTCGGTGATTGCATCACCTGGCAGAGCTCGAGACTGAGCTCAGGCTGATGCACCTCTCTGCCAGAGCTCGAAGACTGAGCTCGGTGGTTGCATCGCCTGGCAGAGCTCGAAACTTGAGCTCTGGCGGTGCTACCTCTTGGCAGAGGAGGTTGCACCGCCCAGTCTAGCTCGAAGACTGAGCTCTGGGCGGTTGCACCTCTCGGCTGGGGCGGTTGCACCTCCCAGCCTCGCAGCCCTGGCGGTTGCACCTCCTGGCTGGGGCGGTTGCACCTCCCAACCCCCACAGCCCAGGCGGTTGCACCTCCTGGCTGGGGCGGTTGCACCTCCTGGTGCAATCAGGGTCCGAATGGTTCACTCCATTCGGCCCACTTTGAATCTTTTCAGGGGCCCAATTGCCCCAAGATTAAGCTAATGGGATCACCTCCCATTTTCATGCTTAATCATCATGCTAACTACGATTAACTCTAAGACAACTTCTGCAGCTTTGCTCCGATGCGTCAATCGCTTCTTCCGGCGAGTTTCCGGCCAACTTCCGTCGATCAACCGATAACCCTCGGTGATCCTTCTGCGGACATCCGGCATACTCCTGGACTTTGCGACGATCCACTTGGCGAGTTCCGACGAGCTTCGCTTGGCAAGCTTCTGGACTTCTCGGATCTGTCCTCGCTGAACCTCCGACGACCGTCCGAACTTCCGTCGAACTCTCGAACTCCCAACGTGATCATGATCTTGACTCCGGCGCAACACCTGCTGCTTGTCTTACTCTTATCGTAGTTAATCCTGCACACTTATCTCAACACTTAGATTAGATAACAAATGACAATTGACTTCATCATCAAAATCTGAGATTCAACATTGTGCAAATATGAAATTAGCATAACTTATATGTATCATATTGCAATAGCTTATATGTTGTATAATGCAATGAAAAATGTCTTATATGTGTTATATTCCTTAAAAGCATCGCAAAACTTTTTGAGCATATTGCATATGAAAGTTTTTAGATTGGTTGTCATATCATGTTTATCATTTTTTTATATATGATAAACAATCATCTCATGATCATATGAAATCATGCCTTGCATTTATATCATGAGATCCATGTTAAAATTTTAAATTATTATTATTTCTTGTTGAAATGATAATTATCTTTTATCATTCGGCTTGAAAATAATTTTTATACCTTGAAATTTTGAGAAATATGAAGTTTCGTATTTGCTCATACTTATTAAGAATAACGATAAGTTCAATGGATAGAACTTATCGGTTTAGGCTTGAATTAAAAGAGATTGAATTCAAGTGTTTTTATCTTCTCATAATATGGCATATAGATAGGGGGAGTTATGATTAACTCCGTCATCAATTGATTGTCATCATAAAAAAGGGGGAGATTATCGAATCTCGGATGTTGATGATGTAGTCAATTGATGGGTTAATTGATCTAATTCATATTATTGAGTTAAGTGTGTAGGATTAATTACGATAGCTTGAAGACATAAAGCAAGTTTGCTAGAGTCAAGTTCGATGGGTGTTCGAGAATCCATCGAAAGTCCGAAGAATTATCGGATGTGCTGCCAGAACCAACCGAGAAAGAATCGGGGACTTACCGAAGTTTTCGGAAGTCCACCGGAAAGATCGTCGGAGGTTCGCGAAGATCACCGAGAAGGTTTGGATACTTGCCAAAGACTCGTTGAACTCGCCACAAGACCGGGAGCCTGTTGGGAGTTCGTCGGAAGAAATCCGAGGGTGTATCGGAAGTCCATCGAAAGTTCGCCAGAAAGCTCGCCGGAAGGAAACTCAACATTGCCGATTAAAAATTTGCTTAGGGCTATGTCTTAATTTCATAGTTTGCATATAATTTGGGTTAGGATTAAGGGTTAATCCTATAACCCGGTTAGGAGCCAATTTGGCCCTAGTTTGGACTAGTTTGGAGCCCAACCAGTGAGCTGGAATAGTCCTGGTGGTGGCACCGTCGGACTGGGCAATGGCACCACCCAGAACTCGAGAGGTCCAGTGGTGGCACCGCTAGTACACTACCAGTGTTAGACACTAACAGGCGGTGGCACCGCCAGCACTAGAAAACCCAAAAGTAATTCAAATTTGGAGCCCAAATTTGAATCCTCTTGGGGCCTATAAATATTCCCCAATTTTCAGTAGAGAACACACCTTTTTGAGAAGTTAGAAAGTGAGAAAAAGCTCTAGCAAAGTCTTGTTTTCAATAGCTTAAGTGTTCACCTCCCTCTTTCTCTTTGAAAAAATCTGTAAGAGTGTGAACCACTTGTAGGAAGGTTGTAAGAGGGGTATTTGGTCCTTCCCATTCAAAGTGATTTGCTAGTGGAAGTTGGGAGCCTCATTGAAGAAGGCTTTGAAAGTGGATGTAGGTTATTTGACCGAACCACTATACATCGTGGTGTTCCTTGAATGTGTGAGTGTTTAATTTTCTGAACCATTTCTCTACTTAGTTGTAAATCGTTCAGTTTTCATCTTCCTACTCTTGACTACCTTTACTCAAGCTATTTTAGCTAAGTCATCCTTCATCGAATCGAAATCTCTAAATATTTACGAAATCGATTTCAAACTTACGAGTTTTAATCCCCCCTTCTTAGTGCCGCTCTTGATCCTAACAATTGGTATCAGAGCAAGGTTCACTCTCATTTGGTTTTAAACCCAAAAGAGACAGCATTTGCCGGCAACCTAGAGCGTCATTCAATTACACGTCCGTCCATGTTCAATAGGACGGATTACACATATTGGAAGACTAGAATGAGGATCTTCCTAATTTCAATAGATTTTGAATTATAGAATATTATAGAAAATGGCTTTTAAATGTCTTCTCTTCCAATGAACGATTGGAATGAGTTGGAGAAGAAGACTTTCGCTTTAAACGCAAAGGTTATGAATGCCTTGTTTTGTATATTAGATAAAAATGAGTTTAATCGAGTATCGATTTGTGAAACGACTTTTGACATTTGACACACACTCGAAGTGACTCATGAAGGCACTAGTAGAGTGAAGGAGTCAAAAATCAATCTTTTAGTGTATACTTATGAATTATTTTGAATGAAACCGAGTGAGACCATTAGAGACATGTACACCTGATTTACAGATGTCGTCAATGGTCTAAAAGGACTTGGTAAAAGTTTATTAGATTTTGAACTTGTTAATCAGATTTTAAGATCCCTTCCAAAAAGTTGGGACCCTAAAGTAACAACCATTCAAGAGGCCAAAGATCTAAATAATTTTCCTCTTGAAGAACTAATTGGTCACTAATGACCTATGAAATAACATTAAAAGCTCATAAAGAGCTTAAGGATACTCTTCCAAAGAACATGAAAGATATGGCACTAAGTGTTTGGATCGGAGCGGCACTAAGAGGGGGAGGGGGGTGAATTAGCTTTCTTAGATGGTTACAAGGCTAAGAGATGAAGGAGTAGAACTCTAACTTTGACAACACTTTCATGACTCAAGAATTCAAGATTAAGCCAATACTTTCGTGCCCTTTCATGCAAAAAAGGGTGGGATTTTTATAGGCCCTAATGACTTTAAAATTAAAGCAAAAAAGTGTCACATCCCCGGAATTTGGGGTACTGGCAGTACCACCACCGTTATTGTGCGGTACTACCACCGCTGATCTGACATTGGGCGGGACCACTATTGGCAGCATTGCTATCGGTAGTACCACCACTCAAAAATCCAAGGGCACTGTCTTCCAAGCGGTGCCACCACCAACAATGTTTTCAAGGGCCGAATTGGGTGCTCAATTCAACCCAAATTAGCCCTGTTAAGGGCCCAGTTGGCCCCAAATTAAGTTAGTGGGATTATCTCCCAATCCTAACTTAATTTATACTCTAACTATAATAGCTTAGACATGATTATAGTGCTGCTTGTTCCTGTGCATCAATTGCTTTTCTAGCGAGCTTTTGGCGTACATATGATGAACTCTCGGCAATGTTTCAGCAGACTCCCGGTAAGCTCCTGGACTTTACGTTGATCTTCTTGGCGAGTTTCGACGAGCTCCTGGACTTCTCGATTAGTTCCGGCAGAACTTCCGATGAACGTCCAGACTTCCGTCGAACTCTCGAACTTCCAATGATATCTCGATCTTGACTCTCGCAGAAACCCTACTTTATGTCTTACTGATATCGTAGTTAATCTTACATACTTTTCTCAACATATAGATTAGATCAAATAATTTACAATTGAGTTTATTATAAAAATCCAAGATTCAACATAACCAACTCCTAATAGGACTCTTACTTAAGACTCCTACTTCTTACTAACTGCTAATGCTTCTCTAAGAAGCAACCTCTAAACTAATCCTAACCTTAGTCGGTCTCTTCACCTCTTTAATAGGGGTCGACTATGTAGGTTTTACATGAATGCCCCTTTTAATGAAACTCAATTAGGACTCTCTTAGTTAGAGTCCTAATAGAACTCTTCAAATCAACCTTGTCCTCGAGGCTGACGATCCTTGAATTATAGGAATTTGATCTTCAAGTCGTCATAGTTCTCCCAAGTGGTATCTTATGCTGGTAGGTTCGCCCACTATATTAGCACTTCAGTAGTGAGTCATCGTCATCGAGTCATGATCCATCAATCAATAATGACACTTGGTTGGGTCTAAAGTTTTCCTTAGTTAGACATATTTGGTAGATGGCTTTAGGCTATCTCGTTTTGTCCCAACTTGAGCTTTAAACATGACACATGAAAGACTGGATGGATTTGGAAGCTGGCGGGTAAGTCTAATATGTATGCTACCACTCCGATGCGCTCTAAAATTTGGCAGGGTCTATAGAACCGAGGTGAAAGCTTCATAGATGCTTTGGTCTGGATTGATGTTTGATTATATGGCTGGAGCCATAGGAAACCCAATCTCCTATTGAAAATTCTCTTTCGCTTTTGTGTTGATTATATTGTTGTTTCATCCTTGCTTGAGCTATAGTAGGATTATCTTTTAGCAAATTCAGTATTTTATAATTGTTCTATAGTTCCCTATCTACTTGTTCTACATTAAAGGTGCCCAACACATATTTTGGGATCACAAGGGGAGGTCGGTCATACATAGCCTCATAGGGAGTACATTTTATGGATGAATGATAAGTTATATTATACCATCACTCGGCCCAAAGAAGCCCCTTTGTCCAATCTTTTGGTCGGTCACTAGTGAAGCATCTGAGGTATGTCTCCAAGCACCTTTTTACCACTTTAGTTTGGCCGTCGATTTATGGGTGATATGCCATACTTATTTTAAATTTAGTGCCTTGCATCAAGAATAACTTTGTCCAAATATGCTCATGAAGACCTTGTCATGATCACTTACAATATATCTTGACATCCCATGCAATTTTACAATATTATCCATAAAGATTAGAGCAATACTAGAAGCAGCAGTGTAGGGATTACGAACAGTGCAAAAGTGAGCATACTTTGTAAGGCGATCAACCATGACAAGAATTGTACCTTTTCCTTGTGATGAGGGAAGCCCTTCGATAAGGTCCATTGATATATCAGTCCATATTGAGTCTGGAACGAGTAAATGTTGTAGGTTTTCGGGACTTGCCACTGTCTCGCCTTTATATCATTGACATACATCACATTGTGTCACAAATTTAGCAATAATACTTTTCATCCCTACCCAAAAAAAAAAATTATTTAATCCTCTTATAGGTTTTAAGGAACTTGGAGTGCCCGACCGCAGGTGTGGAATGCATCTCTTGAAGGATGATATTTATGCAAGTAGAATTTGGCACAAGCACAATGCGTCCCTTATAACACAATTATTTTGAGTCCCAACTATAATGAGCCACGGAGCTTGGTACTTCCTCCAATTTTTTTTATGATTTTACTAGTCTCCGGATCTTCCTGTCATTCCCTCTTAATATCCTTAAGGAAGTCATTGGTTGGAAGTGAAACGACCGAAAATTTAGCTTGCTCAGATAACCGCGAAAGCACATCTACAATAACATTCTTTTTCCCTTTTTTGTAAATTATTTCATAATCATATCCAAAAAACTTTGTTACCCATTTTTTCTGCTCAGAAGAAGATATCTTCTACTCTAAGAAATATTTTAGGCGTTTATGGTTGGTCTTGATTTGAAAGCATTGCCCAATCAAATATGGTCTCTATTTGGTCACTGCATGCATAACCATGAGCTTCTCCTTGTCGTAAATAGTCATCTTGAGATGAGAAGGAGATAATGCCTTACTAGTATAAGCAAGGGGGCAGCCATCTTGCATCAATATAGCACCAATTCTGATTCTGGAGGCATCGACTTCAATAACAAAAGTCTTACCGAAGTTGGGTAGCGCTAGCACGGGTGTTGTCGTCATTACGACTTTAAGTTCATCGAAGGTAGTGGTGGCTTTGTTCTACCATTGGAAAATATCTTTTTTTTACAAGGAAGTAAGGGGTGTACTGATATTTCTATAGTTTTTCATGAACTTGCGGTAGTAGCCTGTTAAATTGAGAAAGCCGCGTAACGATTTTATGTTCTTCGGGGTCGGCTAGTTCTACATTGCTTCAATTTTAGAGGGGCCCACTACCACACCTTCCTCTGATATGATATGCCCAAGATATTCCACCTTCTGTTAAAGAAAGCTGTACTTTAATTTTTTGACAAAAAAAATAAGTTCTTGTAAAATCGTCAAAACAAGTCGTAAGTGCTGAAAATAACTTTCAAGAGAAGGACTGTAAATAAGGATATCGTCGAAGAAAACCAGCACAAACTTACGAAAATAATTTTGGAAAATATCATTCATAAGTCTCTCAAATATGGAGGGAGCATTGGTGAGACCAAAGGGCATTACCAAAAATTCGTAGTGGTTGTTGTGTGTTCTAAAGGCGGTTTTCGGTATGTCTTCTTTGCACACTCATATTTGATGATACTCGGATCGAAGGTCCAGCTTTGTAAAGACTCATACTCTTTTTAATTCATCAAGCAATTCATCTACTATTGGAATAGGGTATTTGTCCTTGACGGTTATGCCATTGAGAGCTCAGTAATCAACGCACATTCGCCATTTTTCGTCCTTCTTTCGTATGAGGAGCATCGATGAAGAGTAGGGGCTGCAACTTGGCCGAATAACTCATGTTTCAAGCATCTCTTTATAATCATTTTTATTTCATCCTTCTAGAGATATGGATACTGATATGACTGAGTATTTACTAGAGGTTTGCCCAGAAGAATCGATATACAATGATTATACCGACGGGTAGGAGGTAGGTTGTGCGGTTCATTAAATATATCTGAAAATTCAGCAAACAAAGGAAATAGGTTTGGATCTTCAAATTCTATTAGTTCTCCCTTAGTTCGCTACTCAAGTTGTTCCAAAAAGCCACTTCATGCTTCATACAAAACCTTCTCCATTTGTTGTGTGCAAATCATCGTTACGTCGCCCCTATGTTTCCTGTGCAGTATCACCTGTTTCCCCTTACTGTAAAATTTCATAATTAGTTTCAAAAAATTATAAGAAATATCACCTAATATCATCATCAATTTAATGTGGAGCATGGCCTCATAATCATCAAGAGGAAGGTGGAAGAAATATGCAATTATCTCTTCGTCCTGTAGCAACAGTTTTACCCGCGGGTACCTATGATCACACTTCAAAATTCGTCCGTCGGAGACCTTAACATCAAACCTACTGCAATTCTCGATAAGTAATGCCATTTGGACAGCAACCTTTCTATTCATAAAATTATTAGTGCTCTCGGTGTCAATAAGAACGGTGATAGGTTGTTGCTTCAGAAGTCCTCCCACTTTCATCGTTTGCAGGTTCGCGTAACCGGCAAGGGCATGCATCGCAATATCAACTGACTGCCTTTCTTTATCCACGACCTCTTCTTCATACTCCTGGTCCTCCTCCTTCATGTCTTCAAGAGGTTCAATCAGTAGAGGGCGACCCCTTTTGTAGCGATGATCGCGGTTCCAAGGCTCGTCGCAATGCCAACAAAGACCCTTTGCTGATCGGTCACGTAGTTCTTCTCTTATCAATTTTTTTGGCAGTGAAGGATGGCTGGTAGTAGAAGGAGGTTTATATGCCATGGGCCTAGGAGAGGTTCTCATCCTCCGAGCATCTTGGTTGAGTCGTTCTTCTTGTATTCGGGTGAAAGAAATCACAGTTGTCATGGTATGGGGCTGCCGTGCCTTAACCTACCCTTTTATCTCTGGCTTTAGTCCTTTGATGAATGTTCCTAACAATTGATGATCAGTCCAATCATGAGCAAAGTAGGATAGCTTCTCAAACCTGGTTTGGTACTCTTGAATCGTAGAGGTTTGTCGAATCTTTGCGAGTTGGCCATCGATATTTTCATACTCTGTAGGTTCAAAATGATTCAGCAGTGCGTTCTTAAATTGATTCTACGTTGGAGCCCCTGATTGTATTCCAGCCAATTATACCATTGAATAGCATCTCCTTCAAGGTAGATGATAGCAATTTCTGCCATAGCATCATCCGATGTTCGGTAGTAGTGAAAGTAACGTTTGGCGTGCGAAATCCACCCCGCCTGGTCTCCTTACCATCGCAGGAAGTCCACCCTCATGCGTGGCTGAAGCATGTCTGAGGGCTGTCCCTCCTTCTTTGGAGGCCTCTCTGAACTCTCTCCTCTTGGTGGTTGTCCAATTCTAAATTATGCAAACAAAGCGTACGATTTGTCCTCCAAGCAAGATTCAAGCCGCGATTCAATCCAAGATTCCAATGCTTCAAATTTGGCATCAATTGGATCTTAAAAAGCCATAGCATATGCCTATAGATTAGAGATGTTTTTGACTTTTTTTGGTTGATAGGTTAATGGCACGGGGTGGTGGAAGGTTCGAAAAAATTGAGGATCACGAAAAGGTACTACAACAGATTTTTACGTCTAAAGTGTAGCAGTTGGACATAAAAGGTCAGTGGTTTATATTGAGAATTTTTTGATGAAACCAAAGGAAAATCCACTATTAGGAAGTGTTAAAGCTGTCATAAAAATTTCATAGAGATTTGGATAGAAAAAATATAGTAGCAAGATCAAACAAACTATGCTATACGGTTGGAATTCTACAGTGCAACATTCGTCGTAGAGATAAAAACTTTACGACGAAAAGCTTATGCATAAATATATGAACAAATTTTTTTTTAAGATTTTTGAATAAATATAACTAAATTACAATAGCAGTAAGGTAGGAAACTAGAACCTGTTACAATTCATAGGGAGATCAAAGGATGATCCACGGTGGTGGAGATGATAACGGAATTCGACGATAATCTTTTAAGCAATTATGAGAATTTCTTTGGGCGACTGTGGAGGGCTAATAGATGGCTATGGAAGGGCAGCGAGATGCCAAGAATTCTACTTCGATACCAAGTGTTAGAACCCTTACGGATTCTAAGCTTGGAGTAGATCTCTTTAGGGGATCGGCCTCCTTGGAACTCTATAGGGGTTCCTTCCTCCATGTTGCTGCTCAAAGGCTGTTATAAATATTCATTTATTCCTTGAAAAAAAAGGTTGAATACATGATTATTTATAGGGTTTCTAAACCTCAACTCCTAATAGGACTCCTTTTCAAGACTCCTACTTCTAACCAACTCCTAATGCTTCTCTAAGAAGTAACTTCCAAACTAATCCTAACCTTAGTCGACCTCTTTACCTCTTTAATAGGGGTTGGCTAAGTTGGTTTTATATGAATGCCCCTTTCAATGAAACTCGATTAGGACTCTCCTAGCTAGAGTCCTAACAATACATAATTTTATAATTAAAATAAATAATAGGACCTCACTGTAAGGAATGAGTCGGCACTAAGAGGGGGGGGGGGGGGGGGGGGTGAATTAGTGTAGCGGAAAGATTACGTCGGTTTAAAAAATCTTCGTTCGATTAAAATCGATTTTGATGAAAATAATTTCGGAAAGATGTTAACTTTGAAACTATATTCGTAAGCGTAATGGAAGTAAAGCAAGTAAGTAGTTTGCAGTGAAGGTAAATAGCAAGAATAGAAATGCAAACCAAGTTTTTATAGTGGTTCGGTCGCCGTGACCTACATCCACTCCACCGATTCCCCTTCCGTCGAGGCCACCGACATCTACTAATGATCTTCCTTTAATAGGTGAAGATCAACCCCATTCTTACAACTCTATTCTCCTTTTGCAGGCTCAGGAGAGAACCTTGATACCCTCACCCTCTTTTTACAAAGCTTCCCTCACACTCTCTCTTAGAATGGTCTCTAAACTTTAGGAAGAGGGACTCTATACTTTATAAGGGTTTTCAGCTCTAGAAATATAGAGTTTTTGTTCACATTTCTTGCTTCTTCGTGCAATAATAGCTAAGGTATTTATAGACCCCAAATAGCTTAAAAAATAGAGCCAAAATTCAAATCTTCGAAATTTCAAGTTACGAGCAGTACCACCACTTGCAATCTGATACTAGGTGGTACCACCGCCTAGTCTGGTGGTACCACCACCTAGAAGACTATGTTCAGGTGGTGCTATCGCCCAGACTAGCGATACTATCGCCTGATATAATCTCGGAGATTGTGCCATGACGGTTTCACTTGTTTGGTTACTATTTGGGCTTTTCTCTTAGCCCAACATGGCCCAACTGTCCCCTAATTGGGTTGGCCTAATTTTAATCCTAATTATGTATTAACTATGAATTTTAAGATATTTACTAAGCTAAACAAAGTTTGTAAGTCTGGTTTCTTCTAACGAGTTTCCGGCGATCTTCTAGCGAACTTTCGATGATCTCTCGGCAATGTTCCAGCCGACTCCCGGCAAGCTCCTGGACTTCATGTCAATCTTCTTGATGAGTTCTGATGAGCTTCTTTGGCATGCTCCTAGACTTCTCGATCAGTTCCGGCAGAACTTCCAACGAACTCTCGAACTCCCAAGGAACTCGCGTTCTTGACTCCAGGAATTCATTTTGCTTTATGTCTTTCTATCATAATTAATCCTGCACACACAAAACATATTTCGATCTAGACAATTATTACTAAGCATGAATCATATTTTCCGACATGTCATTGGTCTATTGATGCTTCATCCGATTCTTCGGTGTATCATACTCTCTTGCGGCCTATTGCCCAATCGGTGAGTTGACCTCTGCAACTCTGATATCCTTGGTGCAATATCTGCTCTTCTTGGCCCGAATCCTTTTGTCGATACATCGACCGATCCTCTGGCTCGACATCTAATCTTCTGATATATTTTTCTCTAGCCCAACATGATTCTTCTTACTTTAATTGTCTCATCCTGATCGAAGCTTCCTGCGTTACTCAAAACGTAGATTAAATCATAAATACTATCAATTGGTTTCATCATCAAAATTCGAGATTCAACAATCTCCCTCTTTTTAATGATGATAACCAATTGATGATGGAGTTAACCTTAACTCCCCCTATCAATATGCCATATTGATAGAACTCTTAGATTCAAAAATCCAACATGTTATCATAAAATTATGCATAACATCATACTTCTCCTCCTTTGTCATCAACAAAAAGGAGAAGTATAACTTTCAAGTGTTTAGAGATATTACAGTTTAAATCAAAACATTATCTTCAGTTTTATCATCATGCAAGCTAGCAAAAATTTGAGTTTTGCAAGTTTGTAAATTTTGCTAGATGTGCAAGTTAACATTTTTTGCTTCTTGAGATAGGCAAGATAGCACTTCTTAGTGATGTTCAAGATAGCAAGTTCTACATCATGCAAGCTAGTGAATCTTACAACATTTTAGAACATGCATAATCACCAAATCATCATAAATTTTAAAGATGTGCAAAATTACAAAATTTGCAAGTTTGCATTTGTGCGTCTTGAGATTTGCAAGATACTTCTTACTTCTCTTTTGAGATGAGCAAGCTAGCAAGTTTGCTTCTTTTACATTGTACAAGTTTCTAAATTTTGCATCTTGAGCTAGCAATTTTTCTCCCCCTTTGTTATTGTCAGAAAGAAGGGAAGAATACAATGTTGTAATTCTTTTCCCTTCACAATAATTTTCAAATCATGACAAAGGTAAACAACAAAGATGAAAAATTAAGTCATGAATGTCAAAACAATTTTTCATCATGAATATTTCATTATTGCATGCATCATTATCATAAGTTGAAGTATTGCATGCATAATACCAAATCATCATTCATAATTACATCAATATTTCATTCATTATTTCAATCATCATAAATGAAAGATATTAATATCAAATCATGAATGCCACAAGACATAATTTATTTCATCAAATCTCTTTTTTTTATAAATAGCAAAAAGAAACATAGGAGATCAAATGATAAGATCTTGATTCATAGAGAAATCTCATGTATCAAATATCGAGGAACCAAGATGATGATTCATATAAGAAGTATCACAAGTTATAATCGAGAGAAAAAATAATCATCATTCATTTTCAACTCATTCAATTTGTCAAATCAACAATTCTTGGGTATTCATGATACCAAAACATGTTTTCAAATCTTCAACATATAACATACATAATTTCAAAAAAAATGAAAGGAGAAGGGAAGAATTCGAAGGTACACAGATTTCAACCATCTTATAAACAAATGAAAGATCAAGTCATGAATCCAAAATTCCATGAATCATTTTGATAATTCTCTTTTTAAATAATCAAAATGATCATGAAAATCACTTTTCGAAAAATTCAATGACGGCAACATAGACAGATTCACACGAGAACTTGTTCATGCATAATGTTTTAATTTTTCATGAATCATAAAAAATTTAAAGTATCAAGTGACGAAGCCATGATTCGCATGACAAAAAAAACTATCGATTGATGCATTCAAACCATTACTACTTCAACCATCATGCATAGTTTAAAAAATGTAAAATCATCAAATATAGTACAAACATTTATTTTCAAAATGCATTCCCTTTTTGGTTGTTTTATTTTAAGTTGTTTGCTTCATAGAAGCATGCCTTTTTTATTTATGTCAAATTGAAGTGTATATCATTATTTAAACCAAAAAATAAATTTCCTCATCATGACCAAAAATATAACACATTAAACATAAGGCTTTTTTAAACAAGCGATTTGGTTTATCATTTTGATTCCAATGATAATACAATTTCTTTTTATGTGTTTCATTTTGTATGATTGATTTCATATTAGGATGCTCAAGTTTTTCATATGAAAACCATACATCATAGTTTAAAATCAAAAGAGCAAGAAAAATCAAAGAAATCATTAAGATAAATAAAAATCATTATAATACAAATTATTACTTCATTACATCACTAAAACATCAAGCATGATTTCATAAAGCATTTTCCATCAAAATCATTTTGTTTATTGTAGTTATGCATTTTTCATTTTAGGTGAATCTAACTTTTCATGCTTAGTTTTTCATACAAAAGCCATGCATCATCATTTATAATCGAAAGGCAATATGAAAATCATTATTGCTTCTTAAAACATACATAGAATTATCATTTTGTTATATTTTCATAAAACATGTAATTATCATGATCATTTTTTCAAAATAAGCTAGAAAAAGAAAAGCATGATCCCTAATTTTTTACATTTTTATTACAACATTAAACATGCAATTTTCAAGAAAAAATTATATATAATTTTTCTAAACTAAAGTAAAAATATCTTATGCTAAAGCATCATATAATTTTGAAATAAATTAAAGGAATTTGGTTACCTCGTCGTCGGAAGCCGTTAAGGCGTAGTTTGCCACCTCACCTTTGTTGATATTCTACTCATCTTTGGAGGAGCTCAATTCATCCCAAAGTGCTTCCTTCTTCTTGTGTTCATAGCAAACAGTTGTGTTCTTTTTATTCTTTAATTTTTATTTCATGAACTTTTTAAATTTCATAGTGAGGAGTTCAAGTTCACCATCACTTGAGCTTATGCTCGAGTGGTCTTCGATTGTTCTAAGTCTGAAATCCTTCCTGTTCTTTGGAAGGATGTTCTCAAGTTAATTTTGTGCATTATGCACTATTTCATATGCCATCAATGAACCAAAAAGTTCTTGAAGTGAAAAATTATTAAGATCTTTTGCCTCTTGTATTGCGGTTACTTTCGGATCCCAACTCTTATTAAGAGAATATAAAATTTTGTTTATAAGTTCAAAATCTAAAAATCTTCTACCAAGTGCTTTTAAACCATTGACGACATTCGTAAAATGGGTGTACATGTCAATAATGGTTTTGCTTGGTTTCATATGAAACAATTCAAAATCGTACATTAAAAGATTGACTTTAGAATCTTTAACTCTAGTAATGCCTTCGTATTGATTTCAAGAGTATGCCAAATGTCAAAAGCTGTTTCGCAAGTAGAAATCCGATTGAATTCATTTTTATCTAAGATGCAAAATAAGGCATTCATAGTCTTTGCATTTAAAGAGAAAATCTTCTTCTCCAACTCATTCCAATCATTCATTGGAAGAGAAGACTTTTGAAAACCAAATTCAATTTCGACGAAAATTATTTTAGAGAGATGTTAACTTAGAAATCGTATTTGTAAGCATAATGGAAGTAAAGCAAGCAAGTAGTTTGCAATGAAGGTAAATAGCAAGAATAGAAATGTAAACCAAGTTTTTATAATGGTTCGGTCACCGTGACCTACATCCACTCCATTGATTCCCTTTCTGTTGAGGCCATAGGCATCCACTAATGATCTTCCTTTAATAGGCGAAGATCAACCTCCTTCTACAACTCTATTCTTCTTTTGCAGGCTTAGGAGAGAACCTTTACACCCCCTTTTTACAAAGCTTCCCTCACACTCTCCCTTAGAATAGTCTCTAAACTTTAGGAGGAGGGACTCTATACTTTACAAGGGTTTTCAACTCTAGAAATATAGAGTTTTTGTTCACTTTTCTTACTTCTCTATGCAGGAATAGCTAGGATATTTATAAACCCCAAATGACTTCAAAAATGGAGGCTAAATTTAAATCCCTAAAATTTCAGGGTATGGGCAATACCATTGCCTACACTGGGTGGTACCACCGCCTGCAGTCTGACACTGGATAGTACCACCACCTAATCTGGTGGTACCACTGCCTAGAAGACTCCCAAACTGGTGGTACCACCGCCTAAGATACTCTCGAAAACTGTGCCATAATGGTTTCACTTGTTTGGTCACTGTTTGGGCCTTTTTCTTAGCCCAACACAGCCTAAACTTGGCCCAACTATCCCCTAATTGGGTTGGCCTAATTCTAATCCCAATTATGTGTCAACTACAAATTTTAAGATATTTACTAAGCTAAATAAAGTCTGTAAGTCTAGGTTTCTTCCAGCGAGCTTCCGGTGAACTTCCAACAATCTCTCAGTACTGTTCCAGTGGACTCCCGGCAAGCTCTTGGACTTCATGTCGATATTCTTGGCAAGTTCCGATGAGCTTCTTTAGCAAGCTTTTGGACTTCTCGATCAGTTCTGGTAGAACTTCTGACGAACGTCCGGACTTCCGACGAACTCTCAAACTCCCGACGAAATCGCGTTCTTGACTCCAGGACTTCATTTTGCTTTATGCCTTTTTATTGTAGTTAATCCTGTACATATAAAACATATTTTGATCTAGACAATTATTACTAAGTATGAATCATGTTGTCCGGCAAGTCATTGGTCCATCGACGCTTCGTCCGATTCTTCGATGCATCGTCATCTCTTGTGGCCTATTGTCCAATCGGTCAATTGACCTCCGCAACTCTAATATTCTTGGTACAATATCTGCTCTTCTTGGCCCAATGCCCAAAACAATGGCCCAAAGACTTTTGTCGATACGTCGACCGATCCTCCGGTTCGATGTCCAATCTTCTGACATGTTTTCCTCCGGCCCAACATGATTCTTTCTGCTTTAATTGTCTCACCCTAATCGAAGCTCCCTGCATTACTCAAAACATAAATTAAATCATAAATACTATCAATTGGTTTCATCATCAAAATATGAGATTCAACATTCACAAGTAGTGGATCTAGGTTTTCGATTATGTATTTGTATATTAATGTGATATATGTGTTGGACTCAATCCTAAAATTATTATCACAACATAATATGCTGATAGATTATATTTTATTGGTGCATTAATATAGTGATGGTTGTAGCTTGATCATTTTGAATTACACATGTCAAAGGTAGCTCCTAATGCTTTATTGTGACATGTATTAGTGTCATGTTGTAGAATGTTGGAACTCTTACTTTCATCAATGGCTTGTTACTTCATATTATAAAATTGATTAATCTAAAAAAAGAATGATCAACTATCATCGTATTGTTATTTGTCATAAGATCCTCTTGATAAGATCCTAAAGTCTTATCGTGGAAGAAAGGGGAGAAAAGGGAATGATAATGATCACTTTGAGAAGATCGGCCTCCTTGATCGCTTCGAGGGGATCGACCTCCTTGATCACTTCGAGAGGATCGGCCTCCTTGATCGCTTTGAGGGAATCGACCTCCTTGATCACTTCGAGGGGATCAGCCTCCTAGGATTTATCATAACAAATTGGAATAATATTTCATTGGTATCAAAGTAGATTACGATAAGACTTTAGGGTCTTATCACCTCTATAATATGATGGTTGGGAATGATGAGCTTCATTATGTATCTAAATAGTATAAGTTATATCGCATTTGCTAAAAATCATCAATTGTCTTCCCCTTCAGCTTTTGTGTATAAATGTGATGACTATAACCTCGAGCTCTATGATCTGAATCTTAGTGGTATGCGTAAGCTGCTCCTTGATCCATACACCACCCTAAGGCTGAGTAAATGGAACTATCGATTCCCTGTCGTCATCACCATCATCGATTGAGACATTGCTATCTACATCACTAGTATCTTTACAGATCGAGCGAGTTATTGAATATGATTGAGAAGATGTCTCATCACTCAACTCAATTCTTTCTAATGGTTTGATTAATATTATTGTCTTTCTCTTTGCCTATACACATTGGACAGATGATTTGACTGTTGAGTGTCATGACCATGAGTAATCTGACTCGAGATATCCAACTCCTTCCATTATGTTTGAACCAAGGGGGATCTTTCTCCTATTGGAGATATTATTTCACTTTTTAAAATAAGGACATGGAGGATCTCCCACCTTATCAAGGATCCCCCTAGTTCTCTACTCCTTTCACCTATTAAAATATCGATTGTGAATCTTCGTAATAGAATTTGAGGTCAAAGGGATTAAATCTGGTTCCTTTAGCTCCTTGTCTATCTCAACACTGTAACTTTAGTAGATTGTAGTGGACATATACAAGTTTCGTTGGCCATCTATATGGGTGTATTGTAGACCTTTGTGTGAATCAAGACTAATATCGATCAATTACATTTATAGTCACTCAATGTTTGCTGGTTAAGAATTGACCTACACTAACCTCATGCAATCTCCCAGATGCAAAGAAAATATAGGTTTGTAAATTTGAGATTGCACTAGTGGACATTCAAGGTAACACTTTTTAAATATTACAAAATATAAAGATAGATTTTGTAAACTCTAAATAAAGTTATAAAGGGTTCAAGCTAGTCGGATGCATAAAAACCCCTATACACAAGTGCCCATATGACATTATTATCAAACACCATGTGCCACTTGAGGGTTTCACGAGTTTGAGATGATTGATGTCTTTAGTTGCTCTTTACTCATAGGAATCCTAGCAAGTTATGGGCCATAGGTTCCGTTTTTGGATAGTTTTATCTTTGTGCGTGATCACACATAAGCGGATTATAAAATCCAATCAAAATAGGGTTATGAAGTCTACCAAAAGCATTTAATGGTACTATAAAATCAAAAAATCTAGCATTATATTGAATACCTTCCTTATATGGCATTCTTTACTATTTATTTCTTAAACATCCCAATCAAACCTTTGCTCCTTATCTTGCTGCATCTTGAGTCATACTTTAGCTACAACGTTAGAGAATCAAATAAAAGTAAAAAAAATTATCATCATGCTACAAGATTGTCTGGCCAATAAATTGAACACGAAACGTAAAAATTGAACACGAAACGTAACAATAAATTGGCCAATAAACCAGTTGGAAATTGATGTTAAAAGATTCGACAACTAGTGAGAATATTAAGGTCTTGGTTGAAGACAATTTCCAACTGTACTGACACAGTAAGTGCATTAATGATTTGCAAACAATCTAAAATACTAAACTAGATCACCTAAATAAAAGAAACCTCAATCATTTACATAAAATAAAATTTATATCAACTGTCAAGTACTATAGGAAACAATTGTCAAATTTGCGAGTTATATTTGTGAATCATTGGCCTTACAGTTGCTAAAATTCCAGATGTCATTCAGAGCCAACCTACAACAAAGATGGACATGACCTGAGTATCACACTAGTAGAATTATTGAAACAGTAAAGACAAGCAATTAGAGCCAACCTACAACAAAGATGACCCAGCAAGAATTAATCATCTCCTATCATGAACTCTTAACAAGTGTTGAAAGAAAAACATATACAGATTTCAAGCAAAAACTAGGCATACCAAACGCTTGGAAACAAAGGCACTGATGAAACAAGAATATTAACTCAGATGTTTGAACGTTACTATGTTCACCATATTCAAAGTATCTACAGATAAATGAATCTCCAGCCATCATAATGTGCCAATTAATTGACCAAAAAATAAGTAATACCATTTTGGCAATGAAAACATAACTCTATACATAAGTTTGACAAATGACTCCATATGCAAATTAATCTAGAAAGGGGCCACAATAGAAAGGTTGCCGATGTTGGTCACCAAATTGGCTTCACCAAAAGAGTTTAGAAAAGAGGAGCCGTACACAAATCAACTCGATGAAATAACTCGATGTTTCCTTCTTCCTGGAACCTTCTTGACCTTAAAGCTTATTAAGCCAACTCATTTACAGATTCTGATGACCTACATGCACAGACCTATAAAATAAAAAGGATTCCATTTATATTACTATAAAATATCACAAACATGCATGCAAGCATGTAAAAATGTAGCACACCTATACCAGACAGCAGATTAAGGAGAAAACAAAAATATTCATCTGTGCATTCAGACATCTAAATTATTATTAAATTGGCTAAATGATTGGATTAAATAGCATTGCCATAAGTAAAAGACACGGAAGACCAACATAACTAGTATAGGCCACGATAACTTCGAGAAGCATATTCTATTTAGTTTAAGAATGTTTAGACTTATTTGTTGATGAAAGAAATAATTTTTTACCTCAATAATACAAAATATAGTGTCATGTCACTTCCCTGAGTTGTGTTCTATAATTGACAATGATGTATGGATTGGTAAGATGTTGTATATTGAATGTCCAGTGACCAAGAAATTTGTGGTTCATATCAGACCATCCATAACAAAATATATTTAGGTACTAGAAACAAGCATATCGTTAAAATCAGATGAACAATAGGTAAAAAAATATTTCAAACAAGTCAATATATTACATGTATATACGATATCCATAATCATTTAATATACCATTTTAAGTTGTAGTTGTGAGAAACAGGTACAGACCTATGCAATTAAAATCATATCAACGTATTATATCATGTTCTTAAAGAAATAGGTTCTCTAGAAGAAGAATTTAGAAATGTTAGAAATAAGAATAAGGAGGAGAAAACATGAGCCACAAATGTGGTTGTACATTAAGTTCATGCATATTGCATAACAGTCATACAAGTCCTCAAAGTTACCCTTACCATTTTATTGATTTTTCTCTAGTTTAATGATCTCAGAAACCATATAACCATTATACAATGGAAAGGATTTTATCATAAAAAAACTGTTGAGAATTGATTCATGCTAGTTATCTAAATAGTTATCATGTTCTAAATAGTTATAATTATATTCTAAGTAATGACCCATGATCTAAAAATTAGGAAATAGTTACTACATCTAAAATAATCATGGGTGACATGATGTGATGAGATAGTTATCATTAAGTCCTATAAATAAGATCATAGTTCATGAATTAAGATAGTGTGCACTTGGGAATGTGTCGTAAGTGTTCTAAGTCTTAACTCTTATTTAATACTATATCGATTTTTTTTATTTAAAGCGTTCTCATTTAATTGTATCATAGTATTTTATTTTTATCATTTTATTATTCCTCCATTCCCAACATTTATGATATCAGAGCTAAGTTTCAATCTGAACTGGATATTTTGAATTTCAATGGTAATTCCATGTCTTAACCATTTATTCTCATCTTTTCGAGCAAATACTATGAATTTTAGAATACCAAGATGAAGACTCTATTCAAGTCTTAGGATCTTTAAAACTTAATAGAGAATGATTATGCATATCCAAATGAAGAAACCAAGCCAAGGGAGAATAGAAAGAAAATTTTAAAAGTATTGTTCTTCATTCAACAAGTTATACATGAGACAATCTTATCAAGGATTGTAGTAGTGACAACCTCAAAGCAAGCTTGGTTGATACTTCAAAATGAATTTCAGGACTCGTCGAGGGTAATTATAGTAAAACTTCAAACCTTTCGTCATGAGTTTAAAATTTTATTCATAAAATATAATGAATCGGTATAAGATTTTCTTTTTTGAGTGATTAAAATTGTTAGTCAAATGAAATCTTATGGTGAACATCTTTATGATTATATAATTGTTGCAAAGGTTTTGAGAAGCTTAACTTCAAAATTTGATCATGTTGTTACCATAGTTAAGGAGTCAAAAGATTTATCTACCTTTTCATTTGATGAACTAATGAGTTCCTTGTAAAAACATAAAGCAAGGTATAACATGTCCCTTGAGAAAAGTGAAGAAAAAATATTTGAAGTTAAAGGGGAGCCTTCTACTTCAAAAGAAAAGATAGAAAAATCAATAGGAAGAGGGTATAACGGAGAAGGATTTCATAGTAAAGGAAATGGAAGAGGAAAAAAAAGATACTTTGATGGGCATGATGAACAAAAATAATCAAATTATGATAAAAAAACCTATAAGAGTGGAATTCAATATCACTATTATAAAAAGTTTGGTCACATGAAGACCGCTAAAAAAGAGAAAAGCAAGCAAGCTATGTGAAAGAAAATGAAGAAAATAGTAAGTTATTTATAACTCATTTACAAGTTAAATGATATCTCAAATAATATTTTATTTTTGAATAATAGATATTATAATCATGTATCAAGCATAAGATTACTGTTTAGATATATTGATGAAACTCACAAGTTGAAAATTGACTTGGAGATAGCAAGAAAATTTTAGTAAAAGAAAAAGGAACAATTGAGATAAAGATAAGTCAATAGAAGGAAAAATACCTTAATAATATTTTTTTATTCCTAATTTATCACATAACTTGTTGAGTGTTGGACAATTAATAGATGATAGATATTCAGTTATATTTGATGATGATTCATGCACTATTACAGATAAAAAATTTGGTTTGATTATAGTAAATATTTACATAATGCAAAACAAGATATTTTTACTTGAAGTTTTAAATATTAAAAAGCATACTCTTATTATAACTTAAAAGAATGATCATAATTTATGGTATTTAAGATATGGATACCTTAACATTAAGAGTTTAAGATTATTAAATCAAAAGTAAATAATTTTTGGATTGCCCAAAATTAATACACTTGATGTATATGAAGTGTTCATTTATGGCAAATAAAGCAAAAAATTATTTCCTATTGAAAAAGCATAGAAAACATCTAATTGTCTTGAATTAATTCATGTTGACTTATGTGGACTTATGAATACAAAATCATTTAATAGAAGTCAATATTTTCTATTTTTACTAATGATTATAGTCGAATGAGTTGGGTATATTGTTTGGAACTGAAATATGAAACATTTGATAACTTTTAAAAATTTAAGACATTTGTAGAAAGGTAAAGTAGTAGATGCATAATGATACTTCGGATAAATAAAGGCGATGAATTTTTATCTAACAAGTTTAATTCTTTTTGTAAAGAAAATGATATTTGTAAGGAATTGATAGCACCACATTGGTAGAACCATAGCGGATTCTAAGCTTAGGGTTGATCTCTTTAGGGGATCGATCTCCTTGGAACTCTATAAGGGTTTCTTCCTCTAAGTTGCTACTCAAAGGCTGCTAAAAAGATTCATCTATTACTTGTCAAAAGAGGATAAATACATGACTATTTATAGGGCTTCTAAACCCTAACTCATAATAAGACTCATACTCTAAGAAGCAACCTCCCAACTAACCCTAACCCTAGCCGGCCTCTTCACATCTTTAATAGGGGTTGGCTAGGTAGGTTTTACATGAATGTCCCTTTCAATAAAGTTTAATTAGGACTCTCCTAGCTAGCATCCTAACAGACATGCCCTCTTCAAATAAGTCTTATCCTCGAGGCTGACGATCCATGAGTTCTAGGAATTTGATCTTCAAGTCATCATAGTTCTCCCAAGTGGCATCTTCTATTGGTAAGTTCGCCCATTGTATTAGTACTTCAGTAGTGGGTCGTCGTCGTTAAGTCATAATCCATCGATCAATAATGCCACTCGGTTGGATTTGGAGTTCTCATTGGGTAGTCATATTTGGTAGATGGCTTTGGGCTGTCTCGTTTTATCCTAGCTTGAGCTTTAAACATGACATATGGAAGACTGGATGGATTCGGGAGCTAGCAGGTACATCTAATCTATATACTACTGCTCCGATGCGCTCTAAAATGTGGTGGGTCCATAGAACCGAGATAAAAGCTTTATAGCTGCTATGGTCTGGATTGATATTTGCTTATATGGCTAGTGCCATAGGAAGACCCAATCTCCTACTAAAAATTCTCTTTTGTCTTTGTGTTGATCATATTGCTATTTTATCCTTGCTAGGCTATAGTGAGATTATCTTTTAGTAACTTTAGCATTTTGTTTCTATCTTGTAGTTCTCTGTCTACTTGTTCTACTTTAGAGGTGCTTAACAAATATTTTAGGATCACAAGAGGAGGTCAGTCATACATAGCCTCATAGGGAGTATATTTTGTGGATGAATGATAAGTTGTATTATACCACCACTCGACCTAGGGAAGCCACTTTGTCCACTCTTTTGACTGGTCACTAGTGAAGCATCTGAGGTATGTCTCCAAGCACCTGTTCACCACTTCAGTTTGGCCATCGGTTTGTAGGTGATATACTATACTCATTTTCAATTTAGTGCCTTGCATCTCGAATAACTCTGTCCAAAATCTGCTTGTGAAGACCCTATCACAATCACTTACAATAGATCTTGGCATCCCATGTAATATTACAATATTCTCCATAAAGATCCGAACAATACTAGAAGTAGTATAGGGATTACGAACAACACAAAAGTTATTCCTTACAATCTAAAGCATATCAATTGTATAATCATGTTAGTGGCAAAGTTATTATTAATAAAAATATTATATTTAATGAAAGGGCATGTTGAAATTGGGAGACCAATAAAAATGAAACATAAATTCATATTCGAACAGAACTAGACACTCAACATAATCAAGTGATAGATCCTGCTCCAACAAGTTTATCTTCAACCTCATCTAATGTTAGGATCAAGAACAACACTAAGAGAGGGGGGGGGGGGGGGGGGGTAAATTAGTGTAGTGGATAAAAATTATAAATTTCAACGATTTCGGAAAACTTTGTTCGATGAAATTCTAAGTTTGATAAAAACCATTAGTTTGACTCGAATAAGTTCGCAAGTGAGTAGAGAAGAGGGGATTGGATAGTTTGTAATAAAGTAAAGTAAAATACAGTACAGAGAATAAGCAGTAAGGAAAGAACATAGTAAAATTTATAATGGTCTAGTCATTGTGACCTACATCCACTTCTGATTCCTCCTCTGTCGAGGTCGCCAATGTTCACTAATAATCTTCCTTCAATAGACAAAGACCAACCACCTCTTTACAGTGCTTTTTCCTTTTCACAGGTTTAGGAGATAACTCTTACAAGCCTCACACCTCTATTATAAAGCTAAAGAGAAAAAGAAAGAGGACTCTTACACTTTTATAACATTTTTTATACCCTAACACTTAAAGATTTTTCCACACTTAGATATCAGTTTGTTATCGTTTCATACAGAAAAGAGTGGGGTATTTATAGGCCCCAATGGCTTCAAAATTGGAACTAAAAAGTGTCTCATCCCAAATTTTCGAGGTATTGGCGATACCACCGCTAGTATTGGGCGGTACCATCACTTGATAGAATCTCGAATACTAAGCTCTAATGGTACCACCGCTTGATAGGGCGATACCACCGCTTGGCAGTAATAACCGTCGATGGTACCACTACTTAGTCTAGGCAGTACCACCACCCATACCACCCGGGAGATTGCTAATTATGATTTTTAAGGCATACACTAAGTAAAACAAGCCCGATAAGTCTAGGTTTGTTTCGGCGAGCTTTCGACGATCTTCTGACGGAATTCTGATGATCTCTTAACAATCTTCCAATGGACTTCGGGCAAGCTCTTAGACTTCATGACAACCTTCTTGGCGAGTTCCAACGAGCTTCTTCTCTATCACTTCTGGTAGCATTTTCGACGAATCTTCGGACTTCCAATGAACTCTTGAACTCCCAACGAAATCTCAATCTTGACTCCGGCACTTTGTTTTGCTTTATGCCTTGATCGCTATCGTAGTTAATCCTGCACACTTTTCTCAACATATAGATTTGATCAAATAATTTATCAATTGATTTCATCATCAAAATCTAAGATTCAATAAATCTTTTCCTTTTTTATGATGACAATCAATTGATGACGGAGTAAACCTTAACTCCCCCAATCTATATGCCATACTTGAGAAAATACACTCTTGAATTCAAGGCCTTTGAATTCGAGCATTAAACTGATAAGTTATATGCATTTAAACTCATTGACATGTACATCATGATAGAAATCATGATTTACTATCTCAAAATATGATACCATATATTTATCATAATACAAATGATGTCAAGGCATAACATCCATTTTTAAGTCCAATATACAATGATGATAGATAATCATCATTTTCAAGTATTATACGAATTTCAAATATAAAATTTAGCAAGATTCAAATTTTGATAAAAGATGATAATTCATCAATCGGGGTGTTAGAACTCCAGAGAAATTCTACGTAGGCTAATCTTTGATGAGGATCAATCCTTGGAACTTTATAGTGGCTCCACCCTCCTAGAAGTCAGCCATATGGCTGCAATTGTAGATAGATCTTATTCTCAAAAAGATGGAGGCTACATGCTTATATAGGGCTCTAAACCATAGTCCTAGGGGCTACTTCCTAGCGTCTTTATCCTATAAAGAAGAGTGACTAGAGTTTATATTTGGGCCTTTGAGCTTCTTAGCCGCCGCCCCCTTTTACTAGGCTGGTTGGTTAGGGTTGAGGGCAAAAGGGGTAACTCACTGTAACTCACTTAGGAAGCAACTTCTAGGGCTAGGTTTTGAGCCCTATATAAGCATGTAGCCTCCATCTCTTTGAGAATAAGATCTATCTACGATTACAGCCATTTGGTCGACTTCTAGGAGGGTGGAATCCCTATAGCATTCCAAGGAGTGATCTCCCCTAAAGATCAATCTACATATAATTCCTCTAGGGTTCTATCATATGGTATTAGGGCAATGATCTTGCTGCTTTTACTGCCATCCTTACCACCCACAACCAGCCAAGCAATTCCCACAATTGCTCTTGACATCACCATCTCCACCGTCATCTGTTGTAGATCAAATCAATATACTTCTATCACCTCTAATTGCATTAGAGATATGGTATTCTCCTATCACTAATACCTTTTGTTGCAATAATTTTTTATTCAAAATACCAAGAAGACTTCTTCTTATCTATCCTATGCTGTGAATTCCTTTCGTCGCAAAAGTTATCAACTTTGCAAATGAAGGATTGCTGTAAAAAATTTCAATCGCATATTGTTGCCTTTAACTGATCTATTCGCAATCCTTTTTAAACAAAATTTCTTATATGCTTTATAGATCATCTTGGCTTTCATCTAAGATTGATTTATTGAGAAATTTATATCTAAAAACATTCTTCTGTTACTGCAAATTTTTGTCGCAACCGCTAAAATTTTTTGACGAGAATTTTGCTATCGCAACTTGCACCAATTTCCTTGCTGTTATACTATCAAAATTTTCTTGATTAAATTGGTTATCATTGTTGTTATATAAACTGAGATTTTGCTATCAAATTCTCTCCTCAAATCTCTTGGATTTTGTTAGAAATTTCATCGAGAAACCATTGTTTCTTCGATGATAATTCTATTCTTACAAGATAATACATATTTGCAACAACTTCTACTAATTTCTATCAAACCTTTGCTATCATCTACCACAGATATAAAACCTTTTTCCCTAACCTTCATCCACTACCATCACAGTGCTAAAACTCCACCAAACCCCACTCTCAAATTACACCCAAAACAACTACAAAATAAGCCTAAACCATAGCCTACATTCACCAATCCACCAACCCTTTCGACCACCACTTCTCTCAACCTATGCATGCCTTTAACTTGATAACAAAAGAGAGATCTTAATATTACAGATTTTGAAGCATATATTATGGCATCTGAGGGGGCAATCAATGCTAAATTCGAAGCCTTCGAGGTGCGAATGGAGGATAAGATTTAGACTCTCTTTATCGAACTCAGTTTGGGCCGACCACCAAGCCCAAAGAAATCACATCAAGGAGAGAGCTCTAACCAATCATACCAAGCTCTAAGAGATGACTTCCAAGAGAAGGGAGGCTCTATACTTGATCCCTACTATTGACGCATGAGGGTGGACTTTCCTAGATGGGAAGAAGGAGACCCGATTGGTTGGATCTCATGCGCGGAGCGATATTTTCGATACCACAAAACCACATATGCATCTATGGTGGAAATTATAGGTATACATCTTGAAAGAGATTCCATATAGTAGTTTGACCAGTTTGAACACACTCATGGAGTCCTCTCATGGCGATAATTCAAAGGACTGCTGATCCGCTTCAGACCAACCGATTACGAGAACATTGACGGACAACTAGTAAAATCCGACAAACCTCCACCATTCGGGAGTACCAAATCAGGTTTGAAAGTTTATCAAATTAAACTCATGATTGATCTAAAAAATAGCTATTAGGGACCTTCATTGAGGGCTTGAAGCTGGAGATCCGGGGAGAAGTTAAAGCGCGATAACCATACACGCTTATGACAACCATCTCTTTCACACGATTTCAAGAGGAGCAATTGAACTATGAAGCCCGGAGGACTAGAGTTGCTCCCTAACTAGCAATACTGAAGCCCTCAACCCCCCCCTACTATCAACTAAGCCCCTGCACTAAAAAGGTTGACAAGAGAAGAGCTTTGGGAGCGATCTGCGAAGGGGTTATGTTAGCATTATGACGAGCGGTGGAGCCACGATCATCGCTGTAAAAAAGGGAGGCTTCTTGTAATTGAACTAGTAGAAAAAAAGGTTATTAAACATCTAGAAGAGAGCCTTGAACATGAAGAAGAAGATGTGAAAGAAGAGCCATAACTGACCGACTTTAAGGTACACACACTAGCTGGCTACTCAAACCCGTAAATGATGAAAGTTGGAGGCCTTCTCTAACAACAACCAATCACTATTCTCATCGACATGGGTAGTACTAATAACTTCCTAAACAGTAAGGTTGCTACTTAGATAGCACTCCACATCGAAGGTTGTAGCAAGTTCGATGTAAAGATCACCGACAGAAGAATCCTAAAGTTCGACCAAAGATGTCCACAGGTAAAACTATTACTACAAGATCAAAAAATCATCACTGACTTCTTTCTCCTACCAATTAATGACTATGAGGTCATGCTTAGCATAGAATAGCTGACGATGCTAGGTGATGTCTCTTGGAACTTTTTCAAATTAATTATGAAATTCTACTACAAAGGCAAACAAATCATCCTACGTGGGAAGCGCGGAAGCAACGTAACCACCATTTCGACCCAACGAATGGAGAAAGTTTTATACAAGGTGTTGGGAAATCTTGCGAGCGACATCACATGCACAGCGGAAGAACAAGAAAATAAAATCTCTGATTCCCAAAGAGATGTTCGTCGTCATGCGAAGATTGGTGCGCAAAATCCGCGAAACTTAAAACTGCGTATAGAGTAGATTGTGTTACCTAGGGAGATTGTATATCCCTATTTCCTTGCAGATCCTTAGGAGAGGTGAAGGAGGTCAAGCGTCCTCCTCTCTAGTGGTGATCCACACAGTAGGGCTGCGACGACGCTCCTCAAAACTCCAAACCTGCTCTGAGGTGGAGAGGGGGAGGAGAATAGGAGAAGCAAGCAAAGGCTCTAGCCAATGAGGCTCTGAATCTCTCCTATTTATAGAGGTCCCCTATCAAAACCTAATGGGTCCTCCCGTAGTGGGTACTGGATCTGCATCCAATAAGACAAGGGCTCCGTCAGATATCTCATATCCGAACCTTTACTCATCGCAATTTCTATCATATGTGTGTGACCCTCTAGGCCCAATATCGAGCTGGCCGTGAGTCATACCTGTCAGAACTCCTTCTAACTCACTGAATTATTATCTCTGTAATAATTCACTCGACTCATCGACTACGGACGTACTAGGCCACTACGCCGTAGTCCCTAGACGATACAGGGGAATCCAATCCATTGGACCTATCTGTCCTCAATTACCGTGTACCTATAGTCCCTCATCCATCTAATATCCCAGAGAGTGTATATCGAGCATGGTGTTGTCAGACCCATACGGTTTCTACTCAAGTCTTACTCTAATCGGATTCTCTCGGAGAAACCTTTCTCTCTCAACTCGAATGACCCTGGCTAGGGATTTGTTTGAGCAAGAACATATAGGATATTCCTCTCATGACGCCGAGAGTGAATGATCCTCTATCGATACTCAATAGCCCTCGTAAGGTTGGCTACCACTCCTAATGACCAACTGTACTAGATCTGGGACAACCAAACCTATAAGTCTGGTATCAAAGAGTGGAGCACTCATACAAGACATCCTTGGTGTCTCAAGTCTAAGGACCAGATACACCACTAGGACTATGGAATCGCTGCCTAACAATAAGGCATCATCAACCATCCAGCATTCCGTAAGCGGATCAATCAGTGAACTCATTCTCCAATGAGCATCTGTACTGTATCCCTAGTGTCCCTACACGAGCAGCTATGAGACCAACTACATCCATCATATGGACGGGTATACAGCACACCAGTCTGTCCGGTTATCATGATGTCCCTCTTGAGTAACCTATGAACGGGATTATTTAGGATATGTGTTTAAAGGTGAATCGATCTCATTATCGTGATCTCATCACGATCCGATTCCCATTGCACAAATTCAAGGACATCAAAATATATATATGCACATACGCAATAGTTATAAAGTGATATACGCCAAAATATAATAAGCAAAAAGATTCTGTATCAAGTCACATGTGCTATTACTCACGTGATTGGCTTGCTGGGCACCTATGACTAGCACAAGGTAAATGGTGGTTTTTTCATACATCTCCAGCAGCAACCAGAGGGGAAGAAAATTGAAATTGAAGATCAAAATCTCACCTAATTGCTTATTGAATTTACTGACATTTTTGCTGAGCCGCGCGGTCTTCCTTCTACTCGGCAATATGACCATCGGATTCCAATCCTTCCGGGCAAGCCACTAGCAAACACTCGGCCATACTATTATCCTCACCTCCAAAAGGATAAAATTGAAAAGATTGTAAAGGAGATGCTTAAACAGGGGTGATTCGGCCAAGTTGCAACCCCTATTCCTCACCGGTGATAATTGTATGCAAGAAGGACGGAACTTAGCGAATGTGTATCGACTACCAAGCTTTAAATGACATCCTCGTCAAGGACAAGTAACCAATACTAGTGGTGGATGAACTTCTTGATGAGTTAAAAGAAGCTTGAGTCTTCACGAAGTTGGACCTCCGATCTGGTTACCACTAAATTCGGGTATGTGAAGACAACATTCCAAAAACTACATTCCGCACACATAACGACCATTATGAATTCTTAATAATGTCTTTTGGACTCATTAATACTTTTTTAACCTGCCAAAGTCTCAATATTGATATTTTTTAGAGCTTTCTTTACAAATTTATGCTGGTATTTTTTGATGATATTCTCATTTACAACCCTTCTTTTGAGACCCACTTTCAGCATTTACGGGTTGTTTTGACGATCTTTCGGGAGAATACTCTTTTTGTTAAGCATCTGAAATGTAGTTTTCTCCAGCAAAAAGTAGAGTACCTTGGGCACATAATATCAGAAAGAGTGGTGGTAGACCTAACAAAAATTGAGGTAATGCAAGGCTGGCCGAAACCTATAAATGTGAAATTACTACGCGAGTTCCTTGGACTAACGGGCTACTACCAAAAATTTGTTAAGGACTATGGGAAGATCAACGTACCTGTCACTTCTTTATTAGAAAAAGATGCATTTTAATGGTCGGACAAAGCCTCTGCTGCCTTCGACAAACTTAAGGCAGCCATGATGACGACGCCGATGCTAGCGCTACCAGATTTTAGCCGACCCTTCATCATTAAGGCCGATGCATCTAGAGTCAGAATTGGAGTCGTTCTCATGCAAGATGGTCAACCACTCATATACATTAGCAAGGCATTATCTCCCTCCCATCAAAATATGTCAATATCTGATAAGGAGATGCTCGCTATTGTGTACGCAGTAACGGGGTGGAGACCCTACCTGATCGGCTAACTACTTCAAATTAAAACCGATAATAGAAGCCTCAAGTACTTTTTGGAGCAAAAGATATCATCCCCTAAGTACCAAAAATGGGTAACTATACTTATAGGATTTTATTATAAAATTATTTACAAAAAGGGGAAAGAAAACGTTGTTGCAGATGCACTCTCATGGCTACCTAAGAAAGCTAAGTTTTCAGCCATCTCCCTTCCTACCACCAGCTTCCTCAAGGACATTACGAAAGAATGGAAGAAGGATCCAGAGATCAGCAATATCATAAAAAAATTGGAGGATCCAAGTGCAATAGCCTACTACACTTGGGATTCAAGGGATCTACGCTCAAATGTCACATTGTGCTTATACCTGACTCCCCTTACATCAAAATCATCCTGCATGAAATGCACTCCACACATTTAGCAGGGCACTCTGGATTCCTGAGAACTTATAATAGAGTGAAGCAAAATTTTTATTAGAGAGAGATGAAAAAAATTATTGGTGAATATGTGACACAATGTGATGTATGTCAATAGCACAAGGGTGAAACAGTGGTAAGTCCAGGGAAGCTACAACTACTACCCATATGGGACTCGGTGTGGACTGACATCTCCATGGACTTCATCGAAGGGCTTCCACCTTCCAAAGGTAAAAGCACAATTCTCGTGGTGGTTGATCGACTTATGAAATATACTCATTTTTGTGTTGTGCGAAAACCCTATACTATTGCTAGTATTGCCTAGATTTTCATAGAAAACATTGTTAAACTGCATGGGATGCCAAGGTCCATTATAAGTGATCGTGATAGGATCTTCACTAGTAAATTTTGGATCAAGTTATTTCAATTACAAGGCACCAAACTCAAGATGAGCACAATATATCATCTATAAACTAATGGCCAAACAGAGGTGGTAAATAGGTGTTTAGAGACGTACCTTCGGTGTTTCACCAGCGACCGGCCAAAGGAGTGGACAAAATGGCTTCCCTAGGCCGAATGGTGGTATAATACTATATATCATTCATCTATAAAATGTGCCCCTTATGAAGCACTGTATGGTTGGTCGGCCCTTGTGATTCCAAAGTATATAATTAGCATGGCCAAGGTAGATCAGGTTGACCAAGAATTGATTGACAAGGACAAACTCGTACAACTATTAAAGAATAATCTCTCTACCGCTCAAGCCAGAATGAAGTAGTTGTTTGGATCAAGAGCGACACTAAGGGGGGGGGGGGGGGGGGGGATGATTAGTGCAACGAAAAATTCTTTGATTTTCATATAAAATATTTTGTACATTCAATGAAAACCGAATCAGAAGGATAGCAACTTGAAACGTATGAGAGCGTAAGCAAGATAAGGAGAAGAAGTAGTTTGCTATAAAATTATTTGCAATTAAAGTAAATTACACTAATGAAAAGTAAACCAGAATTTAGAGTGGTTCAGTCAACGTGACCTACATCCACTTTTGGATTCTTCCTCCGACGAGGTCATCGGTGTCCATTAAAGGCCTTCCTTCAATAGGTGAAGACCGAACACCTCTTTACAACACTTTCTTCTTTTCCCGGGTTTAGGAGATGAACTCTTACAAGTCTCACTCCTCTTTCTTGGATGGTTACAAGGCTAAGAGATAGAGGAGAACTCTAACTTTTATAACACTTTAAGACTCAAGAACTCAATATTATGCCAATATGTTTCGTGCCCTTTCATGTAAAAAGGGTGGCGTTTTTATAGGCCCCAATGGCTTCAAAAATGGAGCCAAAAAGTGTCTAATCCTGGATTTCTGGGGTCCTGGCAGTACCACCACCATTACTGGGCGGTACCACTGCCTAACACCTGACACTAGGCAGTACCACCGCTTGACATACCTTAGAGACCGAGCTCTGGCGGTACCACAACCTGACAGGGGTGGTACCACCACTAGCAGCAATAACTACCAGTGGTACCACCACCCAGATTTCTTGGGGCACTGCTTTCCAAGCGGTGCCACCACCGGCCAAGAATTCAGGGGTTGAATTGGGTGCTCAATTCAGCCCAATTCAACCCTATTAAGGGCCCAATTGGCCCCTAATTAAGTTTATGGAATTATCTTTCAATCCTAATCTAATTTATGCTCTAACTATGATAATTAAGACATGTTTACTACACTTCTTGTTCCGATGCGTCAATTGCTTTTTCGGTGAGCTTCCGACGTGTCTCGCTCGGAGACTGAGCTCGGGCGGTGCAACCTCTTGCCTTGTGCGGTTCAACCACCTGGCAGAAATCAGGGTCCGAATGGGTTGTTCCATTTGGCCCAATTTGGGTCTTTTAGGGGCCCAATTGCCCCAAGATTAAGTTAATGGGATCACCTCCCATTTCCAATTTAATCATTGTGCTAACTATTACTTTTCCTAAGATATTTACTGCAACTTGCTCCGGTGCGTCAATCGCTTCTTCCGACGAGCTTCCGGCGAACTTCCGTCGATCATCCGATGAACCCTCGGTGATGCTCCTGCGGACTTCCGGCAAACTCCTGGACTTGCGACGATCCACTTGGCGAGTTCTGACAAGCTTCTTTGGCAAGCTCATGGACTTCTCGGATTTGTTCCCGTAGAACCTCCGACGACTGTCCGAACTTCCGTCGAATTCTCGAATTCCCAACGTGATCATTGTCTTGACTCCAGCGCAACTCCTATTGCATATCTTATTTTCATCGTAGTTAATTCTGCACACTTAAAACAAAACTTCGATCGAGACAATTAATCCTAAGCAATTAACCAAGTTGTCCGGCATGTCTTTGGTCCCTCGACGCTTCGTCCGATTCTTTGGCACATCGTCCTCAATCGGCTAGTTGACTCCGTAACTCCAATATCCTTGGCACAATACCTGCTCTTTTTGGCATAATGCCCGAGTCCACGGCCCAAAGCCTTCTGTCGATACATCGACCGATCCACCGGCCCGACGTCTAATATTCTGACATGTTTCTTCGGCACAACATGATTTTCCTGCTTTAATTGTCTCATGCTGATCGAAGCATCCTGCGTCACTCAAAACACAGATTAAATCATAAACATATATCAAGTGGTTTCATCATCAAAATACAAGATTCAACAACTTCTACTCAAGACTCCTATTCATTTACTGTTGAATCTCGGATTTTGATGATGAAGTCAATTATCATTTGTTATCTAATCTATATGTTGAGATAAGTGTGCAGGATTAACTATGATGAAAGTGAGACATGCAGCAGGAGTTGCGCCGGAGTCAAGACAATGATCATGTTGGGATTTCGAGTGTTCGACGGAAGTTCAGATAGTCGTCGGAGGTACTGCGGGAACAAATCCGAGAAGTCCATAAGCTTGCCAAAGAAGCTCGTCGGAACTCACCAAGTGAATCGTTGCAAGTCCAGGAGTTTGCCAAAAGTCCGCAGGAGCATCATCGAGGGTTCATCGGATGATCGACGGAAGTTCGCCGGAAGCTCGACGGAAGAAGCGATTGACGCACCGGAGCAAGTTGCAGTAAATGTCTTAGGAAAAATCATAGTTAGCACATTGATTAAGTTGGAAATGGGAAGTGATCCCATTAACTTAATCTTAGGGCAATTGGGCCCCTGAAAAACCCAAATTGGGCCGAATGGATCAACCCATTCAGACCCTAATTTCTGCCAAGCGGTTGAACCGCCCAAGGCAAGAGGTTGCACCGCCTGGGCTCTGTCTCCGAGCGAGACTGGGAGGTGCAACTGCTCCAGCCAGGCGATGGCACCGCCTAGGACTCAGTCTCCGAGCGAGACTGGGCAGTGCAACCTCCCCTGACAAGAGGTGGCACCGCTTGAGCTCGGTCTTCGAGCTCTGCCAGGCGGTGCAACCACCTCAGTCAGGAGGTGCAACCGCCTGAGCTCGGTCTTCGAGCTCTGTCAGGAGGTGCAACCACCCCTGACAGGAGGTAGCACCGCCCAGAGGCTCAGTCTTCGAGCTCTGCCAGGCGGTGCAACCGCTCCAGTCAGGAGGTGCAACCGCCTGATCCCGGAATTCCGGGAATTGACAGTTTTGAGCTCCAAATTTGAACTGGGTTGGGGCCTATAAATACCCCACCCATTCAGCATTGAAAGAGTATGAACTTACACCGAAATCTTGATCCTTTTCTGTGATTCTTAGTGCTCAAAATTGTTGTAAAGGCCAAAAGTTCTTCTCCCTTTGTTCTTCCAAGTTCTGAGTTGTAAAGAGAGGAGAGAAAATTCTGTAAGGGTTGTCTCCTAAGCCCGTCAAAAGGAGTGAAACTGTAAAAGGGTGGTTGGCCTTCGCCTATTGAAGGAAGGCCTCTAGTTGACGTCGGTGACCTCGTCGGTGGAGGAAGCCAAAAGTGGAGTAGGTCAAGATTGACCGAACCACTCTAAATCTTGGTTTGCATTTACTTTGAGCATCTTATCTTTACTGCAAACCTCCTCAATAGCTTACTGCCTTCTGTATTTTTACGAACGTGTTTCAAAGTTCAGTGCTTTCCGAATCGAGGTTTAAGACACAAATCAGTTTTATCGTACGAACGTCGTATTTCAGTTTGCGCTCACGTTCTGATTTCCATTATAACTACAAACTGACTTTATATATTTGCTTTAACTGCATCTCGCCTTATCTTAAGTTAAAGTGGTTTACGACTCAGCTTTTATACCGAAATCGCTTTTATCGTACGAACGTCGTATTTCAGTTTACGCTTATATTCTGATTTCCATCATAACTGCAAACTGCATTCATATCTTTGCTGCATCTCTCCTAGTCAAAAGTTGAAGTGATTTACGAATCGGCTTTCTTACCAAAATCACTTCTATCGAACAAAAGCAGATTTCGATTTTAATCGCAAAAGGTTTTCCGCTGCACTAATTCACCCCCCCCTCTTAGTGCTCTATATCCTAACAATTGGTATCATAGCGGGGTTAACTCTCTAATGGATTAAAACCCAAGAGAGATGGCATACGCCGGAAACCAAGAGGGCTATTCTATTACACGTCCACCCATGGTCAGTGGGACGGACTACACCTATTGGAAGACCCGAATGAGGATCTTTCTTATTTCTATGGATTTTGAACTTTGGAATCTTGTCGAAAATGGATTTTCGAAGTCTTCTCTTCCAATAATCGATTGGAATGAATTGGAGAAGAAGGCTTTCTCTCTTAATGCAAAGGCTATGAATGTCTTATTTTGTGCACTTGATAAAAACGAATTTAACCGTTTCTTGACTTGTGAAACCGCATTTGATATTTGGCACACACTCGAAGTGACTCACGACGGCACAAGTAGAGTGAAAGAGTCAAAAATCAATCTTCGGTTACATTCTTTCAAACTTTTTCGGATGAAACCGAGTGAGACCATTGGCGACATGTTTACCCGTTTCACGGATGTCGTCAACGGTCTAAAAGGACTCGGAAAAAGTTTTTCTGATTTTGAGCTCGTAAATAAGATTCTAAGATCCCTTCCTAAGAGTTGGGATCCTAAAGTCACTACTATTCAAGAGGCGAAAGATCTAAGCAACTTCCCTCTTGAAGAACTAATCGGGTCATTAATGACCTACGAGATGACTTGCAAAGCTCATGAAGAGCAAGAAGACATCCTTCCAAAGAATAGGAAGGATATGACACTTAAAACTTCAGAAGGCCACTTGAGAGAAAACTCAAGTGATGAGGACTGTGATGATGACTTGGCACTTCTAACAAGAAAATTTAAAAAATTCATTAAAAGAAACAAGTTTAAGAATGATGCAAAAATAAACATGAACCCAAGAAGGACCAAGTTATTTGCTATGAATGCAAAAAGCCGGGACACTACAAGAGTGATTGTCCCCAAGCCAAAAAGAGAACATCAAAGAAGAAGGCGCTCAAAGCAACGTGGGATGACTCGAGCGCGTCCGAAGAAGAGGAGTCCAACACCGAGCAAGTTGCTCACTACGCCTTAATGGCCATCGGAGAGGAGATAACAAATTTAATAGATGCAGATTTCTCATTTGATGAATTATTAAATGCCTTCCATGACTTATTTGATGAATGCAAGATTATTAGTAGAAAATACAAATTGCTATAAAAGGAGCATGATAGTCTTACTTGTAATTTTGATAAGTTAAAAACTGAATATCATGATAGTTTAAGTTAATGCACAAAATGCCATGATCTAGAAACTCTCCAAAAGGAAAACTTGTTACTTAAGGACACCTTGAAAAAATTCGAGGTTGGTAGCAAGTCACTAAATATGATCCTTGCAAATAAGGGTCACGTTCCCAAAAGAAGTGGAATTGGATTTGTGAGAAGTCCTCACCAAAATCCAACCACCTTCATAAAAGGCCCCATCTTACATGTTCGACACCAAAGCAAATGCAATTTTTGTTGCAAACTTGGACACAAAACGCATTATTGTCCATTCAAGAAAATTAGTCCAAATAAATTAATTTGGGTTCCCAAAGGAACCATGACAAATTCTATGCAACATGATAAACAATATAGATCTATTTTTGAGACACCCAAAAGCAAATGGGTTCCTAAAAATCATCATTTCTTGTAGAAACCTATACCATCGCAAGCTAGGAGCAAGAGATGGTACTTTGATAGTGGATGCTCAAGGCATATGACCGGAGATCCATCTCAATTCTCTAAGCTCACTAGCATAGACGAAGGCTATGTCACCTTCGGAGACAACAACAAGGGTAAAATCATTGGCAAAGGAACCATAGGTAACAAATCCAACTTCTTTATTGAAGATGTTTTGTTAGTTAATGGTTTAAAACATAACCTCTTGAGCATTAGTCAATTATGTGATAAAGGATACATTGTCAGATTCGAATCTAATGCTTGCATCATTGAAAAACCACACAAAAACATGTCTATGATTGCATTAAAACAAAATAACGTATACACTATTGACATCAATGATTTGTGTAATGAAATGTGTTTTTCAGTTTTGAATGAGGATGCTTGGCTATGGCATAGAAGATTAGGTAATGCTAGCATGAAACTAATCACTCAAATATCATCTAAAGAACTTGTAAGAGGAATTCCTCATATCAAGTTCATCAAAGATAATGTATGTGATGCTTGCCAATTAGGTAAACAAATTAAGGGTAGTTTCAAATCTAAGAATCAAATAAGCACCTCTAGGCCCTTACAATTGATCCATATAGACTTGTTCGGACCAATCTCTACATCAAGTATAGGAGGTAGCAAATACGCCTTTGTCATTGTAGATGACTATAGTAGATATACATGGACTTACTTCTTAAAACAGAAAAATGAATGCTTTAGATATTTTACCAAGTTTTGTAACCTTGTTCAAAATGAAAAAGGGTCTATGATTTCGTCAATTAGAAGTGATCACGGTGGAGAATTTCAAAACCATGATTTCCAAGAATTTTGTGAACTCAATGGATACAACCATAATTTCTCTACTGCAAGAAATCCTCAATAAAATGGAGTAGTAGAAAGAAAAAATTGAAATTTACAAGAAATGGCAAGAACCATGTTGAATGAACATAGCCTGCCCAAATATTTTTGGGCCGAAGCCGTAAACACCGCATGCTATATTTTGAATAGAGTTCTGGTAAGACCCTTACTCACCAAAACTCCTTATTAGTTATGGAACAACAAAAAACCCAACGTTTCATATTTTAAAGTCTTTGGGTGTAAGTGTTTTATCTTGAATGAAAAGGATAACTTAGAAAAATTTGATGCTAAATCCGATGAAGGAATCTTTCTTGGTTATTCTTCGGTTTCTAAAGCTTCTCGTATCTTCAATAAAAGAACCTTAATTATTGAAGAATCCATTCATGTTGTTTTAAACGAGATTTCCGAAATCACGAAAAATGATTTTGATGATGATGTTATTTTTGATTCCTTGAATTTAAATGAAACCCCGTCTCCAACTAATAACTTGGATGCATCCACTTCCGAAACATCCTTACCCAAGGATTGGAAGTATGTAGATGCTCATCCTAAGGAGCTAATCTTAAGAGACACATCAAAGGGGGTTCAAACATGATCTTCTCTTAAAAATTTTTGTGCGAACGCCGCTTTTCTCTCCCAAATTGAACCCAAATGTGTTAACGAAGCCATGAAAGATGATTCATGGATTATCACAATGCAAGATGAATTGAATCAATTTGAGAGAAATGAGGTGTGGAAGCTTGTTCCTAGGCCAAATAACCATTTAGTTATTGGTACTAAATAGGTCTTTAGAAACAAGCAAGATGAAAATGGTATCGTGGTTAGAAACAAGGCTAGATTAGTGGCCAAAGGTTTCAACCAAGAAGAAGGTATCAACTACGAAGAAACCTTCACTCTTGTGGCTCGATTAGAAGCCATAAGGATGCTCCTTGCCTACGCTAGTAGTAATAATTTTAAGTTGTTTCAAATGGATGTTAAAAGCACTTTTCTTAATGGCTTTATTTCCAAAGAAGTCTATGTTGAACAACCTCCTGGATTTGAAAATAATAGCCTCCCTAATCATGTGTTTAGATTAACCAAAGCTCTCTATAGTTTAAAACAAGCCCCGAGGGCTTGGTATGAGAGACTTAGTTATTTTCTTATTGAAAATAATTTCACAAAAGGCAAGGTTGATACTACATTATTCATCAAGAATTTTGAAAATAATTTTCTCATTGTTCATATTTATGTTGACGATATTATCTTTGATTCCACGAATGAATCTCTTTGTGAATCGTTTGCTAAAACTATGAGTCTTGAATTCGAAATGAGTTTAATGGGAGAATTAACATTCTTCTTAGGCTTACAAATCAAACAACTAAGCAATGACATCTTTATAGGGGTATGATAGGAAGTTTGCTTTACCTCACTACAACTAGACCAGACATCATGTTCAGTGTAGGACTTTGTGCTAGATTTCAATCAAACCCTAAGATATCTCATCTCAAAGCAGTTAAAAGAATACTTAGATATCTTAATGGTACCACAAATCTAGGATTATGGTACCCAAAAACAAAGAATCTTGAGTTAATTGCTTATGCTGATGCGGACTTTGCTGGCTGTAGACTAGATAGAAAAAGCACATCAGGAACATGTCAATTTTTAGGACATGCCCTTGTTTCCTGGTCATCTAAGAAACAAAACTTGGTTGCACTATCAACAACCGAAGTTGAATACATTGCAGCAAGTGCATGTTGTGCACAAGTTGTATGGATGAAAAACACCTTAGAAGATTATAAAGTTCATCTTAAAAATATTCCCATTAAATGTGATAACACAAGTGCAATATGCTTAACAAAGAATCCTATACAACACTCAAGAACAAAACATATTGATATTAGACATCACTTTATACGAGATCATATTACTAATCATGACGTAATCATAGAGTTCATTGATACTAAACATCAACTAGCTGACATTTTTACAAAACCTCTAAGTGAAGAACAATTTGATTTCATAAGAAGAGAATTAGGAATGTTGATGTGTCCGAATAGATAAACTAGTTAAAATTATTTTTCGGACTTTATTGAATGATCAAATCACTTGATTGCCATTACATGCCTAAATAATATGTGTTGAAATGTTTTGTCTTCATGAATGTATTTGAAAATCTGTAGCATAGTATTGTCCGAATGCATGAAAGAGTTCATTTCATTTTTCGGATTCGCTTAACAATTGGAATGCTAAAAATCGAATTTTCTCATACACTGTTATGAAAAATATTTTTTTCTGAAATGGATTTGATGATATGATTCCTGCTTATGAATTCCATCTTGAAATATGGATGATAGTATTTTTACTTGCAAAAAGCTGTTTCAAACACATATCTTGACTCAAAGTAAACTCACAAATAGCTGGAATCACAAATGACTTTCCTCCTTCATACAAAAAGGATTATAACAAAAAAGGGAGGAAGAAGTATTCAAAGCAATCTACGTATCATGCCTTCCTTTATATGCTTGACAATTTGCATATATTGTTCTCCTGGTATCACAACTACCATGCTTTTTGTTGATAACAAAGGGGGAGAAATATATGAATTGATGCTATAAACACTGATGCTATGATTATGCCATGCTTGCATCACCAAGAGATATATGAACAGATGCTATGATTAATTTGCATTATACCTTGTTTGTATTGCGTCAAGATATCAAACAAAAAACCTGCATCGTAATTCTACGAGTTGATATCTTACCATATGATGAAATGCAATACTTGCTAAAATATTTGAAATGTGTACATCATGTAATGATATCAAAATCTTACTTCACAACTTTACAAGTTGATATGATGAATTGCTACTATTACCATCATTCAAACTTGTTATGTAAAATTTGAATATGAATGTCATGTTAGGATCTAGAGCACTAAGAGGGGGGGATGAATTAGTGCAGCGGAAAACCTTCTGTGATTAAAATCGAAAACTGCTTTCGTTCGATAGAAGTGATTTTGGTAAGAAAGCCGATTCGTAAATCACTTCAACTTTTGACTAGGAGAGATGCAGCAAAGATATGAACGCAGTTTGCAGTTGTGATGGAAATCAGAATATAAGCGCAAACTGAAATACGACGTTCATACGATAAAAGCGATTTCGGTATAAAAGCTAATTCGTAAATCACTTTAACTTAAGATAAGGCGAGATGCAGTTAAAGCAAAGATATAAAGTCTGTTTGCAGTTATATCATAGTGCAAACTGAAATACGACGTTCGTACGATAAAACTGATTTGCATCTTAAACCTTGATTCGGAAAGTACTGAACTTTGATACACGTTCGTAAAAACACAGAAGGCAGTAAGCTATTGAGGAGGTTTGTAGTAAAGATAAGATGCTCAAAATAATGCAAACCGAGATTTAGAGTGGTTCGGTCAATCTTGACCTACTCCACTTTTGGCTTCCTCCACCGACGAGGTCACCGACGTCAACTAGAGGCCTTCCTTCAATAGGCGAAGGCTAACCACCCTTTTATAGTTTCACTCCTTTTGACGGGCTTAGGAGACAACCCTTACAGAATTTTCTCTCCTCTCTTTAGAACTCAGAACTTGGAAGAAAAGAGGGAGAAGAACTTTTGGCCTTTACAACAATTTTGAGCACTAAGAATTACAGAAAAGGATCAATATTTTGGTGTAAGTTCATACCCTTTCAGTGCTGAATGGGTGGGGTATTTATACGCCCCAACCCAGTTCAAATTTGGAGCTCAAAACTATCAATTCCTAGAATTCCGGGATCAGGCGGTTGCACCTCCTGACTGGAGCGGTTGCACCGCCTAGCAGAGGTCGAAGACTGAGCCTCTGGGCGGTGATACCTCCTATCAGGGGCGATTGAACCTCCTGACAAAGCTCGAAGACCGAGCTCAGGCGGTTGCACCTCCTGATTGAGGCGGTTGCACCACCTGGCAGAGCTCGAAGACTGAGCTCAGGTGGTGCCACCTCCTATCAGGGGAGGTTGCACCGCCCAGTCTCGCTCGGAGACTGAGCCCCAAGTGGTGCCACCGCCTGGCTGGAGTAGTTGCACCTCCCAGTCTCGCTCGGAGATTGAGCCCAGGCGGTGCAACCTCTTGGCTTGGGCGGTTCGACCGCTTGGCAGAAATCAGGGTCCGAATGGGTTGATCCATTCGACCCAATTTGGGTTTTTCAAGGGCCCAATTGCCCCAAGATTAAGTTAATGGGATCACCTCCCATTTCCAACTTAATCAATGTGCTAACTACGATTTTTCCTAAGACATTTACTGCAACTTGCTCCGATGCGTCAATCGCTTCTTCCGGCGAGCTTTCGGCGAACTTCCGTCGATCATCTGATAAACCCTTGGTGATGCTCCTGCGGACTTCCGGCAAACTCCTAGACTTACGATGATTCACTTGACGAGTTCCGATGAGCTTCTTTGGCAAGCTTATGGACTTCTCAGATTTGTTCCCGCAGAACCTCCGACGACTGTCCGAACTTCCGTCGAACTCTCGAACTCCCAACGTGATCATTGTCTTGACTCCGGCGCAACTCCTGTTGCATGTCTCACTTTCATCATAGTTAATCCTGCACACTTATCTCAACATATAGATTAGATAACAAATGACAATTGACTTCATCATCAAAATCCAAGATTCAACAATCTCCCCCTTTTTGATGATGAAAATCAATTGATAATGGAGTTAACCTTAACTCCCCCTGTCTATATGCCATACTTGAGATAAGTCATTCTTGAATTCAAAACCTAAGAATTCAAGAGACATATTGATAAGTTAAAATCATTTGAACTTATCAATACTCCCATCATGATTCCCATCATGATGTATCTCTCTGAAGATGATGTCAAGGTTTGACATTCATTTTCAAATTTTACATAACAAGTTTGAATGATGGTAATAGTAGCAATTCATCATATCAACATGTAAAGCTGTGAAGTAAGATTTTGATATCATTACATGATGTACACATTTCAAATATTTTAGCAAGTATTGCATTTCATCATATGGTAAGATATCAACTCGTAGAATTACGATGCAGGTTTTTTGTTTGATATCTTGACGCGATATAAACAAGGTATAATGCAAATTAATCATAGCATCTGTTCATATATCTCTTGGTGATGCAAGCATAGCATAATCATAGCATCAGTGTTTATAGCATCAATTCATATATTTCTCCCCCATTGTCATCAACAAAAAGCATGGTAGTTGTGATACCAGGAGAACAATATAAGCAAATTATCAAGCATATAAAGGAAGGCATGATACGTAGATTGCTTTGAATACTTCTTCCTCCCTTTTTTGTTATAATCCTTTTTGCATGAAGGAGGAAAGCTATTTGTGATTCCAACTATTTGTGAGTTTACTTTGAGTCAAGATATGTGTTTGAAACAGCTTTTTGCAAGTAAAAATACTATCATCCATATTTCAAGATGGAATTCATAAGCAGGAATCATATCATCAAATCCATTTCAAAAATATTTTTCATAAGAGTGTATGAGAAAATTCGATTTTTAGCATTTCAATTGTTAAGCGAATCCGAAAAATGAAATGAACTCTTTCATGCATTCGGACAAGACTATGCTACAGATTTTCAAATACAATCATAAAGACAAAACATTTCAACACATGTTATTTAGGCATGTAATAGCAATCAAGTGATTTGATCATTCAATAAAGTCCGAAAAATAATTTTAACTAGTTTATCTATTCGGACACATCAACATTCCTAATTCTCTTCTTATGAAATCAAATTGTTCTTCACTTAGAGGTTTTGTAAAAATGTTAGCTAGTTGATGTTTAGTATCAATGAACTCTATGATTACGTCATGATTAGTAACATGATCTCGTATAAAGTGATGTCTAATATCAATATGTTTTGTTCTTGAGTGTTGTATAGGATTCTTTGTTAAGCATATTGCACTTGTGTTATCACATTTAATGGGAATATTTTTAAGATGAACTTTATAATCTTCTAAGGTGTTTTTCATCCATACAACTTGTGCACAACATGCACTTGCTGCAATATATTCAGCTTCGGTTGTTGATAGTGCAACCGAGTTTTGTTTCTTAGATGACCAGGAAACAAGGGCATGTCCTAAAAATTGACATGTTCTTGATGTGCTTTTTCTATCTAGTCTACAGCCAGCAAAGTCCATATCAGCATAAGCAATTAACTCAAGATTCTTTATTTTTAGGTACCATAATCCTAGATTTATGGTACCATTAAGATATCTAAGTATTCTTTTAACTGCTTTGAGATGAGATATCTTAGGGTTTGATTGAAATCTAACACAAAGTCCTACATTGAACATGATGTCTAGTGTAGTTGAAGTGAGGTAAAGCAAACTTCCTATCATACCCCTATAAGTTTTTTGATCGAAGCTTTCTCCACTTTCATCAATTTCTAACTTAGTGGAGGTGCTCATAGGAGTGTTAATAGCCTTTGAGTTATTCATATTACATTTTTTTAGTAAATTCATAGCATATTTAGTTTGACTAATAAAGATGCCATTGCTTAGTTGTTTGATTTGTAAGCCTAAGAAGAATGTTTAATCTCCCATTAAACTCATTTCGAATTCAAGACTCATAGTTTTAGCAAACGATTCACAAAGAGATTCATTCGTGGAACCAAAGATAATATCATCAACATAAATCTGAACAATGAGAAAATTATTTTCAAAATTCTTGATGAATAATGTAGTATCAACCTTGCCTTTTGTGAAATTATTTTCAATAAGAAAAGAACTAAGTCTCTCATACCAAGCCCTTGGGGCTTGTTTTAAACCATAGAGAGCTTTGGTTAATCTAAACACATGATTAGGGAGGCTATTATTTTTAAATCCAGGAGGTTGTTCAACATAGACTTCTTCGGAAATAAAGCCATTAAGAAAAGCACTTTTAACATCCATTTGGAACAACTTAAAATTATTACTACTAGCGAGGCAAGGAGCATCCTTATGGCTTCTAATCGAGCCATAGGAGCGAAGGTTTCTTCGTAGTCGATACCTTCTTCTTGGTTGAAACCTTTAGCCACTAATCTAGCCTTGTTTCTAACCACGATACCATTTTCATCTTGCTTGTTTCTAAAGACCCATTTAGTACCAATAACTAAATGGTCATTTGGCCTAGGAACAAGCTTCCACACCTCATTTCTCTCAAATTGATTCAATTCATCTTACATTGCGATAATCTATGAATCATCTTTAATGGCTTAGTCAACACATTTGGGTTAAATTTGGGAGAGAAAAGCGACGTTCACACAAAAATTTTTAAGAGAAGATCATGTTTGAACCCCCTTTGATGTGTCTCCTAAGATTAGCTCCTTGGGATGAGCATCTACATACTTCCAATCCTTGGGTAAGGATGTTTCGGATGTGGATGCATCCAAGTTGCTAGTTGGAGATGGGGTTTCATTTAAATTTAAGAAATCAAAATTAACATCATCATCAAAATCATTTTTTCTAATTTCGGAAATCTCATTTAAAATAATATGAATGGATTCTTCAATAATTAAGGTTCTTTTATTGAAGATACGAAAAGCTTTAGAAACCGAAGAATAACTAAGAAAGATTCCTTCATCGGATTTAGCATCAAATTTTCCTAAGTTATCCTTTTCATTCAAGATAAAACACTTACACCCAAAAACTTTAAAATATGAAACGTTGGATTTTTTGTTGGTCCATAACTCATAAGGAGTTTTGGTGAGTAAGGGTCTTACCAGAACTCTATTCAAAATATAGTATGCGGTGTTTACGGCTTCGGCCCAAAAATATTTGGGTAGGCTATGTTCATTCAACATGGTTCCTGTCATTTCTTGTAAATTTCGATTTTTTCTTTCTACTACTTCATTTTGTTGAGGATTTCTTGGAGTAGAGAAATTATGGTTGTATCCATTGAGTTCACAAAATTCTTGGAAATCATGGTTTTGAAATTCTCTACCGTGATCACTTCTAATTGACGAAATCATAGACCCTTTTTCATTTTGAACAAGTTTACAAAACTTGGTAAAATATCTAATGCATTCATTTTTCTGTTTTAAGAAATAAGTCCATGTATATCTGCTATAGTCATCTACAATGACAAAGGCATATTTGCTACCTCCTAGACTTGATGTAAAGATTGGTCCGAACAAGTCCATATGGATCAATTGTAAGGGCCTAGAGGTGCTTATTTGATTCTTAGATTTGAAACTACCCTTAATTTGTTTATCTAATTGGCAAGCATCACATACATTATCTTTGATGAACTTGATATGAGGAATTCCTCTTACAAGTTCTTTAGATGATATTTGAGTGATTAGTTTCATGCTAGCATGACCTAATCTTTTATGCCATAGTCAAGCATCCTCATTCAAAACTGAAAAACACATTTCATTACACAAATCATTGATGTCAATAGTGTATACGTTATTTTGTTTTAATGCAATCATAGACATGTTTTTATGTGGTTTTTCAATGATGCAAGCATTAGATTCGAATATGATAATGTATCCTTTATCACATAATTGACTAATGCTCAAGAGGTTATGTTTTAAACCATTAACTAACAAAACATCTTCAATAAAGAAGTTGGATTTGTTACCTATGGTTCCTTTGCCAATGATTTTACCCTTGTTGTTGTCTCCGAAGGTGACATAGCCTTCGTCTATGCTAGTGAGCTTAGAGAATTGAGATGGATCTCCGGTCATATGCCTTGAGCATCCACTATCAAGGTACCATCTCTTGCTCCTAGCTTGTGTTGGTATAGGTTTCTACAAGAAAGGATGATTTTTAGGAACCCATTTGCTTTTGGTGCCTCAAAAATAGATCTATATTGTTTATCATGTTGCATAGAATTTGTCATGGTTCCTTTGGGAACCCAAATTAATTTATTCGGACTAATTTTCTTGAATGGACAATAATGTGTTTTGTGTCCAAGTTTGCAACAAAAGTTACATTTGCTTTGGTGTCGAACATGTAAGATGGGGCCTTTTATGAAGGTGGTTGGATTTTGGTGAGGACTTCTCAAAAATCCAATTCCACTTCTTTTGGGAACGTGACCCTTGTTTGCAAGGATCATATTTAGTGACTTGCTACCAACCTCAAATTTTTTCAAGGTGTCATTAAGTAGCAAGTTTTCCTTTTGGAGAGTTTCTAGATCATGGCATTTTGTGCATGAACTTAAACTATCATGATATTCAGTTTTTAACTTATCAAAATTACAAGTAAGACTATCATGCTCCTTTTTTAGCAATTTATATTTTCTAATAATAATCTTGCATTCATCAAATAAGTCATGGAAGGCATTTAATAATTTATCAAATAATAAATCTGCATCTATTAAATTTGTTACCTCCTCTCCGATGGTCATTAAGGCGTAGTGAGCAACTTGCTCGATGTTGGACTCCTCTTCTTCGGACGCGCTCGAGTTATCCCACGTTGCTTTGAGCGCCTTCTTATTTGATGTTCTCTTTTTGGCTTGGGGACAGTCACTCTTGTAGTGCCCCGGCTTTTTGCATTCATAGCAAATAACTTGGTCCTTCTTGGGTTCAAGTTTATTTTTTGTGTCATTCTTAAACTTGTTTCTTTTAATAAATTTTTTAAATTTTCTTGTTAGAAGTGCAAGTCATCATCACAGTCCTCATCACTTGAGTTTTCTCTCAAGTGGCCTTGGTTAGGATCGAGAGCACTAAGAGGGGGGGGTGAATTAGTGCAGCGGAAATTTTACAGCGATTAAAACCGAAAGCTGCGTTCGTTCAATAAAAACTATTATGATGCAAAAGCTAATTCTCAGTTTATATCTAGGTGCAGTTTGCGTCTAAGCGCAGATTGCGTCTAAGCGCAGTTTGCGTCTAAACACAGTTTGCGTCTAAGCGCAGTTTGCGTCTAAGCGCAGTTTGCGTCTAAACACAGTTTGCGTCTAAGCGCAGTTTTGCGTCTAAGCGCAGTTTTCGTCTAAACTCAGATTTGCGTCTAAACACAGTTTTACGTCTAAATGCAGATTTACGTCTAAACGCAGTTTTATGTCTAAACGCAGATTTACGTCTAAACTCAGATTTACGTCTTAACGCAGTTTTACGTCTAAACGCAGATTTACGTCTAAACGCAGATTTACGTCTAAACGCAGATTTACGTCTAAACGCAGTTTTACGTCTAGACGCAGATTTACGTCTAAACTTTGAAACTCGTTTGTATACTCGCAGAAGGTAGTTATGCAGTTGAAATCAAGACGTAAACATGAACTGAGATCTGATGATTGTGCGAGGAAAGCCGATTTACGTCTGAATGCAGATTCGGAAGAACAACACTTAGAACTTGTTCGTGAAAGCGCAGAGAGTAGTAGTAATGAAGGAGGTTTGCAGTAATGATAAAGTGCTCAAAAATAAACGCAAACCAGAGATTTAGAGTGGTTCGGTCAGCCTTGACCTACTCCACTTTTGGCTTCCTCCACCGACGAGGTTGCCGACGTCAACTAGGTGCCTTCCTTCAATGGGCGAAGGCCAACTGCCCTTTTACAGTTTCACTCCTTTTGACGGGCTCAGGAGACAACCCTTACAGATCCTTTCTCTCCTCTCTTTACAACTCAAGACTTGAAGAACAGAAAGAGGAGAACTTTTGGACTTTACACAAATTTGAGCTCTTAGAATCACAGAAAAGATCAAGAATTCGTTGTGGATCTGTATCTTTTCAGTGCTGAATGGGTGGGGTATTTATAGGCCCCAACCCAATTCAAATTTCGAGCTCAAAACGATCAAATCCCGGAATTCCGGGATCAGGCGGTTGCACCTCTTGACTGGAGAGGTGGCACCGCTTGGCAGAGCTCGAAGTCTGAGCTCAGGCGGTTGCACCTCTCGACTGGAGAGGTGGCACCGCCTGGCAGAGCTCGAAGACTGAGCTCAGACGGTTGCACCTTCTCTGTCAGGGGTGGTTGCACCTTCCTGCCAGAGCTCGAAGACCGAGCTCAGGCGGTGCATCTCCTGACCAGAGAAGTTTCTCTTCTCTGCCAGAGGTGATCGCCCCTTCTGCCAGAGGTGGTTGCATCACTCTGCCAGAGGTGGTTGCACCACTCTGCCAGAGCTCGAAGACCGAGCTCAGGCGGTGCATCTCCTATCCAGAGAGGTTACAGCTCTCTGCTAGAGCTCGAAGACCGAGCTCGGTGGTTGCATCGCCTGCCAGAGCTCGAAACTTGAGCTCTGGCGGTGCTACCTCTCGACAGAGGAGGTTGCACCGCCCAGTCTCGCTTGGAGACTGAGCCCTGGGCGGTTGCACCTCCTGGCTGGAGCGGTTGCACCGCCCAGTCTCACTGGGAGACTTAGCCTGGGCGGTGGCACCTCTTGCTGGGGCGGTTGCACCTCTTTCACTATTTCAGCTCACTTGGTTTGGCTCCAAACTTGGCCCAAACCAATCCGAACTTGAGCCTAATTGGCCCCTACTTGGGTTATAGGATTAACACCTAATCCTAACCCTAATTAACGTGCTAACTATGATTTTAAAGACATTTTCTAAGCTATTACAAAGTCCGCAAGTCAAGACTTCTTCTGGCGAGCTTCGGGCAAACTTCCGGCGGTCTTCCGATGAACTCTTGGAAACCATTCTGCGGACTCCCGGCAAGCTCCTAGACTTCACGATTTGATCTTAGCGAGTTCCAATGAGCTTCTTCGGCAAGCTCCGATCTTTCTCAGCGAGCTCCGTGAACTTCCAACGAACCTTCCGGCGAGCTTCCGAAAAACCCTTCGGCAAGCTCCCAACTCATTCTAGGCTAGTTCCGGTAGCATTCCCGACGAACCTTCGAACTTCCGTCGAACTCTCGAACTCGCAACAAATCCTTCGCGCTTGACTCCGACACTTTGTTTCGCTTTATGTCTTCATCGTTATCATAGTTAATCCTACACAACAAAACAAAACTTCGATCGAGACAATTAATCCTAAGCAATTAACCAAGTTGTCCGACATGTCATTGGTCCCTCGACGCTTCGTCCGATTCTTCGGCGCATCGTCCTCTCCTGCAGCCTATTGCCCAATCGGCCAGTTGACTCCGCAACTCCGATATCCTTGGCACAATACCCGCTCTTCTTGGCCCGATGCCCGAGTCCACGGCCCGAAGCCTTCTGTCGATACGTCGACCGATCCACCGGCCCGACGTCCAATCTTCTGACATGTTCCTCCGGCACAACATGATTTTCCTGCTTTAATTGTCTCATCCTGATCGAAGCATCCTGCGTCACTCAAAACGCAGATTAAATCATAAACATATATCAAGTAGTTTCATCATCAAAATACGAGATTCAACAATCTCCCCCTTTTTGATGATGACAACCACTTGATGACAGAGTTAAACTTAACTCCCGGAGTTTAAACAAACTCCCCCTATCAATATGCCATATTGATAGAACCTTGAATTCAAACTGAATTCAAGCCATTGCAATATTCATCATGAATACTTGCAACACGTCAACATGACGGAGTTAAACTTAACTCCCGGAGTTTAAACAAACTCCCCCTATCAATATGCCATATTGATAGAACCTTGAATTCAAACTGAATTCAAGTCATTGCAATATTCATCATGAATACTTGCAACACATCAACATGAACATATGCATAAACTTATGCATCACATGTCATGTCATCAACATACTTTCATCAACATACTTCTCCCCCTTTGTCATCAACAAAAAGGAGAAGTATCACAATCAAGTGTGATATAGATTCAACTCATTGCATGAAAAACATAGTATCAAGTTTTATCATAATGCAATCTTTGGAGCTAGAAGATTTAGCAAGTATTTCATCATGCTTAGAACATTCATGCTATCAAGTTTTAGATATGCAAGTTTTATAGCATATAAGATAGCAAGTTCTACATCATGTAAGCTAGCAAATTAGAGATGTTCAAGAAGGCAACTCTTGCTTCTTGAAAATTTTGCTCACTTTGCTAGATGCGCAAGTTAGCATTTTTGCCTCTTTTGAGATAGCAACTTTTTGCTTCTCTTTAGACCAACAAGCTAGCAATTTTTACGATATACAAGTTTCACAATATATAAGCTAGCAAAAATTTCGAAAGCAAATACAAGATAGCTTTCTTGTGTAAGCTCATGATTCTTGCTTCCTATTGCAATGTGCAAATTGCAAGTTTTGCTTCAACTAGGATATTCAAGATAGTGATGTTCAAGAAGACAATTTTTCTTCTTGAAATGAGCAAGTTAGCAATCTTTGCTACTTAAGATAGGCAAGCAAGCAGTCAAGTTTTTGCATCTTCTTGACTTGTAGAAGCTAGCTATCTCCCCCTTTGTCATTGTAAAAAAGGAAGAGAGAATACAGTTTTGTAGTTCTTTTTTCCTTTTACAACGATTTCAAAATCATGACAAAGGATGAATAATCAAGTTATGAATGCCAAGACAGTTTTTCATCATGAATATTTTATCATTGCATGCATCATTATCATAAGTTGAAGTATTACATGCATGATATCATATCACCATTCATAATTACATTAATGTTTCAATATAGCAATTTCTTCTCAAAATGTGTAACTTGGCACTCATAGCATTTTAGATCATGATTTACATCATATGCAATACATCACATCATAATTAGAAAGCACAAGTATTGCATGCATAATTGCACATCATAAATGTTTCATATCATGATGGTATCAATTTTGTCAAATTATATCCTACCATGCATGATCAAAACTTCTCCCCATTTTATCATTGAAAACAAGAAGAAGGTAGGGGGAAGAGCATAAAAGTGTTAAATATTTCAATTATTTCAAGGCATTTACATCATAGATCAAGTCATGATTCATGATTCATCATAAAGCAAGTTAGTTTTCAATCATCACATAAGGCATTTAAGGAATTTTTGAAACATAGGAGAATGATTAATTTAAGCATACAATGTTTCAATCCAATTCAAGTCATGAATATCAATGCTTTCATATTGTGAGTATTAATTTATGAATACCACAAGATATTATTTGTGACTTCAATTTTGCAAGATCAAGATTATGATTTAGATAAAACTTATTCAAATCAAATCATTAACTTGAAATTCATAATCTAGTCATTAAAATTAATTTCGAGATTCACAAAATATCATGAAATCATTAATCTCGATCAGATAGGAAAAGCATTTTTTAAGAGATTCTTTTTTATCTAAGCATGCCTTAGTCTTTATATGCCAAATTAAGATAAGCATGAAAGTTCAAGACATAAGGCAAAGAAATCTTGTATTATGAAATATATGATATCAAGGCTCATGATTCATTCGAAAAGATATAGTACAAAGAGCAACTTGAAACATTCTTATCAGGATCACATTTTAAAATATTCCAAGTTTCAAGATATCAATATGACACTTCATTGAATTGCATTTCATTTGAAGAACTCCTTTTTGATAAATGTAGGGAGCATAATGAACGATCTTGATTTATAAAGAGCTTCATGTTATAATTATCAAGATCATGATTTTAATAATTATTCTCTTTAGCAAGGAATCACAAAAGCACTTTATTTTTGCATAAGAAATCTCATTGTATTATGATTTATAAATTCTTTTTCTGCACATGAATCATAGGAGATATGAATGTGAAACAAATCTTTGCAAGCAAAAACACTATCATTCATATTTCAAGATGGAATTTATAAGCATGAATCATTTCCTCAAATCCATTTTAGAAAAATATTTTTCATAAGTGTACGAGAAAATCCGATTGTTGGGATACCAATTGTTAAGTGAATCCGAAAATGAAATTAACACTTTCATATATTCAGACACGATTTTTGCTATAGATCTTGAAATTAAATCAAGAAGATCAAACAAGCTCATGATCATGGATAACTTAAAATCACATGCATAAAATTGTTAATAACCATTTAATATTACATCTTTATGCATTACTTTAAATCAAACGTGATTTCATTCAACAATGTTAATCAAACATGATACACATTATTACTTCTTAACCATGATCAAAATCATTTTGTTTGTTTATCATAAAATATGCAATATTATCATTTTCAAAATTATCAGCATGATCATAATTTTTGTATTTTTATTTTTAAACATGTAATTTTTAAGAAAATTAATTCTAAACTAAAAAAGAAAATATATCATGAAAGCATCAAGTAATTTCAAAATAAACAAAAGGCATTTTAATTACCTCAACGTCGTAGGCTGGTAAGGCGTAGTTTGTCGCCTCGCTTTTGTTGACTTTCTCGTCTTCGGAGGAGCTCGATTCATCCCAATTTTTGTTCTTCTTCTTGCGTTTAAAGCAAGTAGTTCCATTCTTTTTGCTTTTTAATTTTCGTTTCATTTGTAGTTTAAGTTCACCATCACTTGAGCTTATGCTCGAGTGGTCTTCAAATGTTCTATGTCCCAAATCCTTCCTGTTCTTTGGAAGGTTGGTTTGTTCATCATTGTCCTCATCACTTGAGTCATCGCTCAAGTGGCATTCATTTGTCCAGAGTTCCAAATCCTTCCTGTTCTTTGGAAGGTGATTGTGTTCAACATGTTCATCATGTGCATTGTGCACCATTTCATATGTCATCAACGAACCAATTAGTTCTTCAAGTGGTAAGTTGTTTAGGTTTTTAGCTTCTTGTATTGCAGTTACTTTTGAATCCCACTTCTTAGAAAGAGAACGCAAAATCTTGTTTACGAGTTCAAAATTCGAAAAACATTTTCCAAGAGCTCTTAAACTATTGACGACATCCGTGAAACGGGTGTACATGTCGTCTATAGTCTCGCTTGGTTGTATTCGAAAAATCTCAAAATCATGCAATAAAAAGTTAACTTTCGAGTCTTTGACTCTACTAGTTCCCTCATGCGTGATTTCAAGTGTTCGCCAAATGTCAAAAGCTGTTTCGCACATAGAAATCCGATTGAACTCATTTTTGTCCAACGCGCAAAATAAGGCATTCATAGCCTTTGCGTTTAAAGAAAAATACTTCTTCTCCAAATCCGACCATTCGTTCGTCGGTTTAGAGGGAAGTTGAAAACTGTTTTCAATGATATTCCATAAATCCAAATTCGTAGAAATCAAGAAAACTCTCATTCGAGTTTTCCAATAAGTGTAGTCCAATCCATTAAACAACGGTGGACGAAAGACCGAAAAGCCCTCTTGAAAGCTATGAAGAGCCATTTCTCTCGGGTGTAAATCCGAAATGAGAAAAACCCCGCTCTGATACCAATTGTTAGGATCGAGAGCACTAAGAGGGGGGGGTGAATTAGTGCAGCGGAAATTTTACAGCGATTAAAACCGAAAGCTGCGTTCGTTCAATAAAAACTATTATGATGCAAAAGCTAATTCTCAGTTTATATCTAGGTGCAGTTTGCGTCTAAGCGCAGATTGCGTCTAAGCGCAGTTTGCGTCTAAACACAGTTTGCGTCTAAGCGCAGTTTGCGTCTAAGCGCAGTTTGCGTCTAAACACAGTTTGCGTCTAAGCGCAGTTTTGCGTCTAAGCGCAGTTTTCGTCTAAACTCAGATTTGCGTCTAAACACAGTTTTACGTCTAAATGCAGATTTACGTCTAAACGCAGTTTTATGTCTAAACGCAGATTTACGTCTAAACTCAGATTTACGTCTTAACGCAGTTTTACGTCTAAACGCAGATTTACGTCTAAACGCAGATTTACGTCTAAACGCAGATTTACGTCTAAACGCAGTTTTACGTCTAGACGCAGATTTACGTCTAAACTTTGAAACTCGTTTGTATACTCGTAGAAGGTAGTTATGCAGTTGAAATCAAGACGTAAACATGAACTGAGATCTGATGATTGTGCGAGGAAAGCCGATTTACGTCTGAATGCAGATTCGGAAGAACAACACTTAGAACTTGTTCGTGAAAGCGCAGAGAGCAGTAGTAATGAAGGAGGTTTGCAGTAATGATAAAGTGCTCAAAAATAAACGCAAACCAGAGATTTAGAGTGGTTCGGTCAGCCTTGACCTACTCCACTTTTGGCTTCCTCCACCGACGAGGTTGCCGACGTCAACTAGGTGCCTTCCTTCAATGGGCGAAGGCCAACTGCCCTTTTACAGTTTCACTCCTTTTGACGGGCTCAGGAGACAACCCTTACAGATCCTTTCTCTCCTCTCTTTACAACTCAAGACTTGAAGAACAGAAAGAGGAGAACTTTTGGACTTTACACAAATTTGAGCTCTTAGAATCACAGAAAAGATCAAGAATTCGTTGTGGATCTGTATCTTTTCAGTGCTGAATGGGTGGGGTATTTATAGGCCCCAACCCAATTCAAATTTCGAGCTCAAAACGATCAAATCCCGGAATTCCGGGATCAGGCGGTTGCACCTCTTGACTGGAGAGGTGGCACCGCCTGGCAGAGCTCGAAGTCTGAGCTCAGGCGGTTGCACCTCTCGACTGGAGAGGTGGCACCGCCTGGCAGAGCTCGAAGACTGAGCTCAGACGGTTGCACCTTCTCTGTCAGGGGTGGTTGCACCTTCCTGCCAGAGCTCGAAGACCGAGCTCAGGCGGTGCATCTCCTGACCAGAGAAGTTTCTCTTCTCTGCCAGAGGTGATCGCCCCTTCTGCCAGAGGTGGTTGCATCACTCTGCCAGAGGTGGTTGCACCACTCTGCCAGAGCTCGAAGACCGAGCTCAGGCGGTGCATCTCCTGTCCAGAGAGGTTACAGCTCTCTGCTAGAGCTCGAAGACCGAGCTCGGTGGTTGCATCGCCTGCCAGAGCTCGAAACTTGAGCTCTGGCGGTGCTACCTCTCGACAGAGGAGGTTGCACCGCCCAGTCTCGCTTGGAGACTGAGCCCTGGGCGGTTGCACCTCCTGGCTGGAGCGGTTGCACCGCCCAGTCTCGCTGGGAGACTTAGCCTGGGCGGTGGCACCTCTTGCTGGGGCGGTTGCACCTCTTTCACTATTTCAGCTCACTTGGTTTGGCTCCAAACTTGGCCCAAACCAATCCGAACTTGAGCCTAATTGGCCCCTACTTGGGTTATAGGATTAACACCTAATCCTAACCCTAATTAACGTGCTAACTATGATTTTAAAGACATTTTCTAAGCTATTACAAAGTCCGCAAGTCAAGACTTCTTCTGGCGAGCTTCGGGCAAACTTCCGGCGGTCTTCCGATGAACTCTTGGAAACCATTCTGCGGACTCCCGGCAAGCTCCTAGACTTCACGATTTGATCTTAGCGAGTTCCAACGAGCTTCTACGGCAAGCTCCGATCTTTCTCGGCGAGCTCCGTGAACTTCCAACGAACCTTCCGGCGAGCTTCCGAAAAACCCTTCGGCAAGCTCCCAACTCATTCTAGGCTAGTTCCGGTAGCATTCCCGACGAACCTTCGGACTTCCGTCGAACTCTCGAACTCGCAACAAATCCTTCGCGCTTGACTCCGACACTTTGTTTCGCTTTATGTCTTCATCGTTATCATAGTTAATCCTGCACAACAAAACAAAACTTCGATCGAGACAATTAATCCTAAGCAATTAACCAAGTTGTCCGACATGTCATTGGTCCCTCGACGCTTCGTCCGATTCTTCGGCGCATCGTCCTCTCCTGCAGCCTATTGCCCAATCGGCCAGTTGACTCCGCAACTCCGATATCCTTGGCACAATACCCGCTCTTCTTGGCCCGATGCCTGGGTCCACGGCCCGAAGCCTTCTGTCGATACGTCGACCGATCCACCGGCCCGACGTCCAATCTTCTGACATGTTCCTCCGGCACAACATGATTTTCCTGCTTTAATTGTCTCATCCTGATCGAAGCATCCTGCGTCACTCAAAACGCAGATTAAATCATAAACATATATCAAGTAGTTTCATCATCAAAATACGAGATTCAACAGCCTTCTGAAGTTTTAAGTGCCATATCCTTCCTATTCTTTGGAAGGATGTCTTCTTGCTCTTCATGAGCTTTGCAAGTCATCTCGTAGGTCATTAATGACCCGATTAGTTCTTCAAGAGGGAAGTTGCTTAGATCTTTCGCCTCTTGAATAGCAGTGACTTTAGGATCCCAACTCTTAGGAAGGGATCTTAGAATCTTATTTACGAGCTCCAAATCCAAAAAACTTTTTCCAAGTCCTTTTAGACCGTTGACGACATCCGTGAAACGGGTAAACATGTCGCCAATAGTTTCACTCGGTTTCATCCAGAAAAATTCGAAAGAATGTAACAGAAGATTGATTTTTGACTCTTCCACTCTACTTGTGCCTTCGTGAGTCACTTCGAGTGTGTGCCAAATATCAAATGCGGTTTCACAAGTTGAAACACGGTTAAACTCGTTTTTATCAAGTGCACAAAAGAAGGCATTCATAGCCTTTGCATTAAGAGCGAAAGCCTTCTTCTCCAATTCATTCCAATCGATCATTGGAAGAGAAGACTTTGAAAATCCATTTTCGACAAGATTCCAAAGTTCAAAATCCATAGAAATAAGAAAGATCCTTATTCGGGTCTTCCAATAGGTGTAGTCCGTCCCATTGAACATGGGTGGATGTGTAATAGAATGGCCCTCTTGGTTTCCGGCGTATGCCATCTCTCTTAGGTTTTAATCCATTAGAGAGTTATCCTCGCTCTGATACCAATTGTTAGGATCTAGAGCACTAAAAGGGGGGGGAGGGGGTGAATTAGTGCAGCGGAAAACCTTCTGCGATTAAAATCGAAAACTGCTTTCATTCGATAGAAGTGATTTTGGTAAGAAAGCCGATTCGTAAATCACTTCAACTTTTGACTAGGAGAGATGCAGCAAAGATATGAACGCAGTTTGCAGTTATGATGGAAATCAAAATATAAGCGCAAACTGAAATACAACGTTCATACGATAAAAGCGATTTCGGTATAAAAGCTGATTCGTAAACCAATTTAACTTAAGGTAAGGTAAGATGTAGTTAAAGCAAAGATATAAAGTCTGTTTGCAGTTATATCAGAGCGCAAACTGAAATACGACGTTCGTACGATAAAACCGATTTGTGTCTTAAACCTCGATTCGGAAAGCACTGAACTTTGAAACACATTCGTAAAAACACAGAAGGCAGTAAGCTATTGAGGAAGTTTGCAGTAAAGATAAGATGCTCAAAGTAAATGCAAACCGAGATTTAGAGTGGTTCGGTCAATCTTGACCTACTCCACTTTTGGCTTCCTCCACCGACGAGGTCACCGACGTCAACTAGAGGCCTTCCTTCAATAGGCGAAGGCCAACCACCCTTTTACAGTTTCACTCCTTTTGACGGGCTTAGGAGACAACCCTTACAGAATATTCTCTCCTCTCTTTACAACTCAAAACTTGGAAGAATAGAGGGAGAAGAACTTTTGGCCTTTACAACAATTTTGAGCACTAAGAATCACAGAAAAAGATCAAGATTTCGGTGTAAGTTCATACCCTTTCAGTGCTGAATGGGTGGGGTATTTATACGCCCCAACCCAGTTCAAATTTGGAGCTCAAAACTGTCAATTCCCGGAATTCCGGGATCAGGCGGTTGCACCTCGTCGGTGGAGGAAGCCAAAAGTGGAGTAGGCCAAGATTGACCGAACCACTCTAAATCTCGGTTTGCATTTACTTTGAGCATCTTATCTTTACTGCAAACCTCCTCAATAGCTTACTGCCTTCTGTATTTTTACGAACGTGTTTCAAAGTTCAGTGCTTTCCGAATCGAGGTTTAAGACACAAATCAGTTTTATCGTACGAACGTCGTATTTCAGTTTGCGCTCATGTTCTGATTTCCATTATAACTGTAAACTGACTTTATATCTTTGCTTTAACTGCATCTTGCCTTATTTTAAGTTAAAGTGGTTTACGAATTAGCTTTTATACCGAAATCGCTTTTATCGTACGAACGTCGTATTTCAGTTTGCGCTTATATTCTGATTTCCATCATAACTGCAAACTGCATTCATATCTTTGCTGCATCTCTCCTAGTCAAAAGTTGAAGTGATTTACGAATCGGCTTTCTTACCAAAATCACTTCTATCGAACGAAAGTAGTTTTCGATTTTAATCGCAGAAGGTTTTTCGCTGCACTAATTCACCCCCCCCTCTTAGTGCTCTAGATCCTAACATTTACAACTCCTAATTCTTCTCTAAGAAATAACCTCCTAACCCTAGCCGGCCTCTTCACCTCTTTAATAGGGGTCGGCTTAGGTGGGTTTTACATGAATTTTCATCTCAATTAAGACTCTCCTAGCTAGAGTCCTAACATTATCATTTTGAGAGGGGACTTCGATCATCAATTAGAAAGTCCGTTGTAGTACTGATTTTACTAACATATGCTGAAGTATTAGATCGAGCACTAGTGGTGGAGAAATTGGATAATGAACTATGACAAGTAAAGGATTGAAAGCGACCTTTTAATGTTGCACCATCTGCGTATGAGGGATCAAATTCTGGAACCTCAAAGAAAGGAAAAGGCAAACAGTTTGGGCATCAACAAGCAAGAGCTCCTAGCAATCAAGTCGTCATAAGATACTATTTCTGTGTGAAGATAGATCATGTTTCCACCTCATGCCCCATGGGACAACGTGTGTGTTTTTATTGTCAACAACCGGGGCATATGTTGAAGGACTACCCTCGGAAGCAACATCAACATCGAGCTCCACTCCAAACAGTTGGACAGCAACAATGAGGACCCAGAGAGGGAGGATAAGCAAAAGTCTACGCACTGACTCATCAAGATGCTGAAGCCTCAAGATCTATTATTAAAGGTATCATCACACTCTATGGTATGCCAGCATCTATGCTTATAGATTCTGGTTCTACGCATTCTTTTATATCGTCATATTTTACTATGAAACTATATAGGAATTATGAGACAATGAGTAATGCATTAATGGTAGTAACATCAGTTTGAAACTCTTTGATAGTTGATCAGATATATAGAAACTGCGTTATTACTATCGAAAGTCATGATTTGCTAGTAGATCTTATTCTACTAGAATTTCAAGATTTCGATGCTATCTTAGGTATAGACTGGCTTTCAGCATACCATGCAAGTGTCGATTGTTTCTGGAAGACTGTTACTTTCTCACCCCTAGATCGACCATCTTTCGAGTTCGTTGGGATTCAAGAAAAGTTTCCTTTTATTATTTTAGCCCTAAGTGCTACTCAACTATTACTAAAGAGGTGTCAAGGATACTTGGCCTTTATTTCTGGAGAAGAATCTAAGAAGCCAATGTTAAATGACATCCCCATTGTACGGGATTTTCCATATGTTTTTCCTGAAGATCTACTTGTACTACCACCAAATAGATAGATCGAATTTATAATTGATCTTCCACCTAGCACTACACCTATTTCTAAACCCCCGTATAGAATAGCACCAATTGAGTTAGATGAGCTAAAGAAACAGATCCAAGAGCTTTTAGATAAGGGTTTTATTTAACCCAGTGTATCACCTTGGGATGCCCCTGTCCTATTTATGAAGAAGAAAGATGGATCTATGCGACTATGAATCGATTATAGATAACTCAACCAAGTGACCATAGAGAATAAATATCTCTTTCCCCGAATAGATGACATATTTTATCAACTTCAAGGTACTCATGTATACTCGAAGATTGATTTGAGATCTGGGTATCATCAACTAAAGATAAGGGAAGGAAACATACAGAAAACTACTTTTAGAACAAGATATGGTCATTATGAATTCTTAGTAATGTCTTTTGGACTCATAAATGCATCGGCTACCTTCATGGATCTCATAAATAGGGTATTCTATCCTTATCTTAATAAATTTGTAATTATGTTCATTGATGATATCTTGATCTACTCCAAAAGCATAGCAGAGCACAAACACCATCTTAAGACAATTCTGGAAGCCCTAAGGCAAGAGAAACTATATGCCAAATTAAGCAAGTGCAATTTCTAGCTCAATGAAATTATGTTTCTCGGTCATGTAATTTCGAGTGCTGGTATATCTGTTGACCCTCATAAGATTGAAGTTGTGTTAAAATGGAAGCAGCCTTCTAATGTTTCGGATATTAGAAGCTTCTTAGGTTTGGCCGGATACTATAAAAGATTCATAGAAGGCTTTTCAAAAATAGCAGCACCATTGACTAGGTTGACACAAAAGAATATAAAGTTCATGTGGGATGATAAATGTCACCAAAGTTTTCAAGAATTAAAGATGAAATTAACTAGTGCTCCTATCTTGGTGATTCCTTCAGGAGGAGAAGGTTTTGTAGTGTATAGCGACGCCTCACTACAAGGGCTTGATTGTGTTCCGATGCAAAATGAAAGAGTAGTTGCTTATGCATTTAGGCAATTAAAGTCTCATGATAAGAACTATCCAGCTCATGACTTAGAGCTAGCAACTATCATTTTTGCACTGAAAATTTGGAGGCATTATCTCTATGGATAGACTTTTGAAATCTTCACAGATCATAAGAGTTTCAAATATATTTTCACACAGAAAGATTTAAATATGAGACAAAGAAGATGGTTGGACTTTCTAAAGGATTATGATTTTAATATCAACTACCATCCTGGGAAGGCTAATGTAGTTGCTGATGCCTTAAGCAAAAATACCTATAGTCTTATAGCCTACATGAATATTCAAAGGAATTATATGATGACAGAGTTGGCAGACTTAAAATTCAAACTTTTATTGGAGACAAATAAAAGTTTTCTTACATGTTTGATGGTGCAATCATATTTGGTAGAAAAGGTTAAAGAATGTCAGAAGGAAGATACATATCTTTATATGATAGTTAATAAGATATCTCAAGAATCTAGACCCGAATTCCTTCAAGCCGAAGATGGTTCTATTACATTCCATAATCGACTTTGTGTTCCTGAAAGCCATCCAGTAAAGATGCAATTATTGAAGGAGGCACATAGATCAAAATTTAATATCCATCCCGGGACTACTAAGATGTATCGAGATTTATGCCAAAACTATTGGTGGCATAGTATGAAGAGAGATATAGCAGAGTTTGTTTCTAAATGTTTGATATGCCAACAGGTGAAATTAGAACATCGAGTATCTAAAGAAAAATTACAATGGATTTCGATTCCTGAATGGAAGTGGGAGCAAGTCACTATGAATTTTATGATAGGATTACCCAAGACTGCGAAAGGTTATGACAGAATTTAGGTAGTAGTAGATAGACTTACTAAATCTGGTCACTTCCTCCCTATTAACAAGAAGTATTCATTGGAAAAACTAGCAAGCTTATATATTAAGGAAATTATTCGATATCATTGGATGCCAATTAGCATTATCTCAGATAGAGATCCTAGGTTTACCTCAAAATTTTGGGAAAGTCTACAAAAATCTTTGGGCATGCAATTAAAGTTTAGTACAACATTTTACCCCCAAACTGATGGCCAATCTGAAAGGACAATACAAACTCTTGAAGATCTCTTAAGAGCATGTGCTTTAGACTTTGGTGGGAGTTGGGATATGCACTTGCACCTAATTGAGTTTTCCTATAATAATAGTTACCAGTCTAGTATACAAATGGCTCCATTTGAAGCTCTTCATGGAAGAAAGTATAGATTACCTGTATATTGGGATGAGGTAGGAGAATGAAAGCTTTTGGGACCTCAATTAATTCAGAAAGATACTGATAATGTTCGAATTATACACCAAAGATTATTAACAGCTCAAAGTCATCAGAAAAGTTATGTAGATCGAAGGTGAAGAGATCTAGAGTTTGAAGTTGGTAAGCATGTCTTCTTAAAAGTGATGCCAACCAAGGGAGTTATGAAGTTTGGCTAAAGGGGCAAGTTAGCCCCAAGGGAGTTATAAGCATTTGGATCTTACAAAAGGTTGAGCCTATGGCGTACAGATTGGCATTGCCCCCAACTTTGGATAGCATCCATGATGTATTCCATGTGTCTATGCTTCGAAGATATATCAGGGATCCATCACATGTCATATCTTATCAACCTCTACAACTAAGAGATGATGCCACTTTTAGAGAACAACCAACCCAAATCCTAGAGAGGAAAGAACATGTTCTAAGAAATAAAATTATACCTCTAGTAAAAATTTGTTGGCAAAACCATTCAGACCAAGAGGCAACGTGAGAAAGAGAAGAAGATATGCGAGAGCAATATCCTCATCTATTTTATTAAGGTGAGCTAAATTTAGGGACCAAATTTTCTATAGGAGAGGAGAAATGTAATAGCATCAAATATTTAAGTTAGGAATTAATTTTTTCCTTACTTGACATTGTAATTTAAGGAAATCTTAATATATTTCCTTGTTTGTTAATTCGAATTAGGAAATAACTATTAATCATTCCAAATAGGGTGATATCATATTTGTTAATATATTAAAAGAAAATAATTTATATTAAATAAATATAAAAATTAAAATAAATTTCCTTTAATGGAGGCTCACCTCCTCCTATTTAAGGGGAGGGATTTCTCTCCTTAGTTCCTCACTTAGTCGAGCCTAGTAGCAGGAGAAACGAGGAGTTGCACCCTATTGACGAGAGGTAGGTTTCCCTACCTTCCTTGAAAATAAAAGTTTTAGTCTTTATTTTGATTCTTTAAATGTAGAATATTTTGTAGTTTAAAAGATATTTATCAATTCTTTAAATGTCAAAATTTTATTATTGCATTAAAATTTACTGAAGTTTTTATAATGTTATTTGATCCTACTTAAGACTTTTATTTTAGATTTAAATATATTAAAAATTTATATGTTTTATATCATATTTACTAGCATTACAGTTTATCTTTAATCTTATCTAGATTAAAATTTATATTAGATTAAAATATATTATCTAAAATTATTTTTTTATATTCTTTGATCTAAAATTTAAAATATGTTATTATGAATGATTTAAAATTTAATTGACTATAATATGTTGAAATTATGAAAGCATGATTTCTATTTGGATTTAGAAGATTATTTCCTTGTATTAAAGTTTATCTCCCGGTCTATCTTTTAATATGTTATGATTTCTATCCAAATTTAGAATGTTATTTTTTTATATTAAAGCTTATCTTCTTATTTATCTTTTAATGCGTTATTATATTTTGTTTATATTGTTAATGAATATATGTTATGAAATAAAATTGAATATTAATTGGATTGAAATTGCTTATAGGCCAGGCCCTACCTATAGGTTAGGCCATAGCCCAGTCAATAGACCAGCCCTAGCCCGTAGGCCAAGCCCAACCCATGGGTCAGGCCTTGACTTGTAGGCTAACCTAGTCCAACCATCATGGGTGGTCACATACGATGCATATGACCAGTTCATGGGCCAAGGCTGGGCCAACTTTGTGTGATGCATGCCTAGTCATGTGTAATGCACATGACCAGTAGATGGGCTGACCTAATCTAGCCCAATATTGTTATTAGATATGAGCTCAAATATTGATTGAACTAAACTAGGCTTGATTAGTCTAGAACGATTCAGGGTGATTTTGAATTGATTGACTTATTCAAGTCAGTTTAACCTAAAATGAACCTAATCTAGTCCAAATTATACTAGTTTAGGGTGGTTCTAAACCAGTTAAATGAGGATTAGATATCAGTTCAGTTAGGTTCTAGTAAATTGAGTTCAATTAGCTCGATTGAACTAGGGTTCAAGTCAATTGAGGGCTAATTTGTATTATTTGATATTAATGATATTTGAAAGAGATATTTTAAATATGTTATTTCATCCCGATATGGACATGACCAGTATGAGTTTATGTTATTTCCCTACCGAGAGTTGGTAGGGCAATTCCCTTCGGGGATTAGCGAGCCGTTAGACATGGAGGCTAGATGGTTCCTCCATCCGCTATTGAGAGGAACGTGTCCCCACTTTTATGAGTGTGGGACACCACTCCATCTGTTGTTGGGAGTGCAATATGAGTTTGCCTCCATCTGCTGTTAGAAGAACATAAACTCATCCCATAGGATAAAGCCTCTCCATCCACTGTTGGGGGAGTGCTCCTTCGGGTATTTGATATATGCCAATGGGATGATTGAATTTTGATCATGTATACATTTTGAGTTGACTTTTGGAGTTTCTACTCAGCGTTGCTGAATGTTCTTTGTTTTTTATTTTCAGAGCAACCTCCCGCTAACACTAAATTGGATTCTAGTGGAGAGTGGACCTTCCTCTACCGCTAGGTAGAACTGCTAGGATGATTCTTGAAGTTAACATCACTATGTTTACTTTTATATTTATGATTTGATCAATAAATGAATTGTAATAAAGGTTTATGAATGATGAATAAAGTGATGTTTATCTACTTGGCCTGAATGTGTGGAAAGATATTATAAAAAAAATTCGGGATATGACAGGTACCATTAGAGCTTAGTATCCGAGACTCTATCAAGCGATGGTATTGCAAGACTAGGCGATGGTACCGCCTAGTGTCAGAATATCATACGATGGTATCGCCCGAAAATCCAGTACCCCGAAAATCCAAGATGAGACACTTTTTGGCTCCAATTTTTAAGTCATTAGGGCCTATAAATGCCCCACCCTTTTCTGCATAAAAGGGTTGTTAGGATCGGAGCAGTACTAAGAGGGGGGGTGAATTAGTGTAGCGGATTAAAACTCATAAGTTTAAAAATGATTTCGTAAATGTGTAAAGATTTTAATTCGTCAATGACTTGGAGAAAGTAGCTTGACTAAAGTGAGAAGATGAAAACCGAAAGGTTGCTGCTATGTAAATAATGGTTTCAAAAAAGTAAGAACTCACACATTCAAGGAACGCACCAATTTAAAGTGGTTCGGTCAAAATGACCTACATCCACTTGCGAAGCCTTCTCCAATGAGGCTCCCAACTTCCACTAGCAAATCACTTTGAAGGGGAAGGACAAATACCCCTCTTACAACCTTTTACAAGTGGTTCACACTCTTACAATTTTTCAAAAAGAAAGAGGGAGGTGAACACTCAAGCTATTGAAAACAAAAACTTGTTAAAGACTTTGCTAAGACTTTTATCTCAATTTCTTGCTTCTCAAAGGTTGTATTCTCTGCTGAGAATTAAGGGATATTTATAAGCCCCAAGAGGATTCAAATTTGGGCTCCAAATTTTGAATTATCTTGGGTTTCCGAGGCTCGCGGTGCCACCACCTATCGGTGGCAGTGCCACCGCCTATCAGTGTCTAACACTGATAGCATACTGGCGATGCCACCGTCGGACCTCTCGGGTGCTGGGCAGTGCCACCACTCAGTTCTCAGGTTCTGGACGGTGCCACCACCTAATCTGGCGGTGCCACCGCCTATACCATTTCAGCTCACTAGTTGGGCTCCAAATTTGGCCCAAACCAGTCCGAACTCGGGCCCAATTGGCCCCTACTTGGGTTATCGGATTAACACTTAATCCTAACCCTAAGTAACATGCTAACTATGAATTTAAAGACATTTCCTAAGCTATTACAAAGTCCGTAAGTCAAGACTTCTTTTGGCGAACTTCCGACGGTCTTCCGATAAACTCTCGGAAAACATTCTACAGACTCCCGGCAAGCTCCTAGACTTCACGATTTGATCTTGGCGAGTTCCAATGAGCTTCTTTGGCAAGCTCCGATCTTTCTCGGTGAGCTCTGTGAACTTCCCACGAACCTTCTGGCGAGCTTCCGAAAAACCCTTCGGCAAGCTCCCTACTCATTCTCGGCTAGTTTCGGCAGCATTCCCGATGAACCTTCAGACTTTCGTTGAACTCTCAAACTCCCAACGAATCCTTCACACTTGACTCCGGCACTTTGTTTTGCTTTATATCTTTATCGTTATCGTAGTTAATCTTGCACACACAAGCCAAAACTCTACTCCAATCTAGACAATTATTACAACGCAAATTGACATTTTGTTGCCCGGCACGTCATTGGTTGGCGCTTCGTCCGATTCTTCAGCGCATCGTCCTCTCTTATGGCTTGTTGTCCAATCGGTGGTTAACCTCCGCAACCCCGATATCCTTGGCACAATTCTGCTCTCCTTAGCCCGATGCTCGATGTCCGAAGCCTTCTGCCGTCCAATATCCTGACGTGATCTCCTCCGGCGCAACGTCAATTCCTCCTACGTCAACTGTCTAATCCTGATCGAGTAAACCTACATCACTCAAAATATAATTAAACATCTAAACACAATCAATTAGTTTCATCATCAAAATCTGAGATTCAACAATCTCCCCCTTTTTGATGATGACAACTAATTGATAACTAACGGAGTTAACCTTAACTTCCTAGAGTTTAACCAAACTCCCCCTATCAATATGCCATTGATAGAACACTTGGATTATCCCAAATCCAAGTAACATTCATCACATGTTATGAAAAACATTTAAACCATCATGCAAATATATATAAAATATTCAATTCAATGCATGAAGTCATTAATATACTTCTCCCCCTATGTCATCAACAAAAAGGAGAAGTAGCTCTAGCTATTTTAAAAGATATGCAAGTTTTTGCAACATGAAGCTAGATTTTTATCACAACATATAAGCACAAAAGCATAGCAAGATTCTTAAGTTCAATCATGGCAATTCAACACTTGAATTTTTGTACAAGATTGCACTTTGCTTTTCTTTGCATGTTCTAACTAGCAAAAGCTTTCTCCCCTTTGTTTTTGTCAAAAAGAAGGGAAGAGTACAAGCTAGCTAGCATTTGCCTTGAGCTAGCTAGCAGTTGCCTTGAGCTAGCAATCTTTCTCTCCCTATGTCATTGCCGAAAAGGAGAGGAACCAATGATTTAGACTTTTACATAAATTATGAATTTGCATCAATCAATATTTCAATCATCACATTATATATATACAAGACAAAAATGCAAAGAAATCATGTCATGAAAGACATCAATTGTTAAACATGATATGATAATAGTCTCAAAATTTTCAATTTGCGATACATGTGATACATTGCGATAAAATTTAATGCGATGCTTTTAAGGATATCAACCTATTTTTGATACAAAGCATGGCAAGAGCAATTATATTGCAAGTTTTCTAAGTTTTGCATTTTTTGCTTCTTTTGAGATAGCAATTCTTTGCTTCTCTACAAGCTAGCAACTTTTACGATATGCAAGTTTTACTACATACAAGCTAGCAAATTTAAAGATGTGCAAGTTGGCATATTTGCTTTTGTTTGCAATGTGCATGATAGTATTTCTTTGTAATGTTCAAGATAACAAATTGTACATCATGCTAGCTAGCAAATTAAAGATGTTCAAGAAAGCAAGCTCTTTCTTCTCTTTTGAGAAGTGTCATTTTTGCTTCCTTAGCAAAATACCAAACTAGCAAGGGACCATGTTTTACATGAGGCAAGCAAACAATTAGGCAAGTGTTAAATTTGTATCTTTTCTTTAGATGTGCAAGAAAGTAAGCAAGTTTTTGCATTTTCTTGACTTGTGCAAGGTAGCTAATTTCTCTTTGAGATGACCCTTTACATCAATTCAAGATAGCACATTAGCAACTCTTTCTCGCCCTTTGTCATTGGCAAAAAGAAGGGAATACCCTTTACATCAATTATGACACAGGTAAGTATCAATCTTATTTGTGCATCATCATATTTTCAAATTAGAATATGCACGTTTTCAAAAACCTTATATTCATTCATGCACGATATTGAATAAATCGATCAACATTATGAGGATATCATACATGATACTAAAATTTTTAATTATTTATCAATATTTTGATCATGATACCAAACATTCATCATTTAGAGTATTCATGATACAAAACATTAAATCAATATTTATAATACATCATTTTAGCAACAACTCATAGAATTTTAAATCATGATTTACATCATATATAATACATCACATCATACTTAGAAAGCACAAGTATTGCATGCATCATTGCAAATTATAAATGTTTTATATCATGATCAAATTATATCCTACCATGCATGATCAAAACTTCTCCCCATTTGTATTTCATGCATAATTTCACTTCATCACATTAGGAGTATCAAGAGGAATTAATTGGGTGATGAGATAAATATTTCACGAATACATGGAATTATATAAAAAATCATATCATAAGTGTTTCATACATTCATATCATCACATGAAGGAATATAAACAAAAATTAGTGATGAGATATTACTTCATGAATACAATAAAATTCATATAGCATATCATGGTTTATTAGAATTAGTATTCCTTTTGGTGAATAGCAAAATGAATAGTAGGAGAGCAAGATCTCAATTCATGCATATCAAATATTCAATCATCAAAATCATGATTCATCTAGAAAATTCTCCTCTTTAAATATTCAAAGAGAGAATCATGATGAACATTCTTGGTTTACATAAAGTTTCAAAACATAATTATCAAGATCATGAATACTAAAAGACTATGAAACATTTTGACAAATCTCCTTTTAAATAGAAAACAATCTTGATTCATAAAGAATTTCATGTTATAAATTTCAAGAGATCAAGATCGTGATTTTGATAAAAATTTATTCAAATTTAAATCATCAAAATCATTATCAAAATCCAAGAGATTCACAAAGATGATACAAATGGATTCATCAAAATCAATATGATTGAGCAAAATAATTTCAAGAATGTTTTCCTCTTTTCGATTGTTACAAAACATATGATTTTGTTTCATTTATGTCAAATAAAAACATGTATTAATGTTTAAAACCGAAAGAGTAAGATTTATTATAACAAAGATCAATAAGGTACTTTCATTATGGTAAAAATCAATAATCCATAAATCGCAAGATTCATCATGCATAATTTCGAAATTTATTAAGCATGATCAATATGCATGACACTAAAACATGGTTTCAAAATGTTTAATATTTTTATTACACAATTTCATCATTATGCATCATTATATATAACTTTACAATGTCATGCATAAAATCATCAAATCATAGTATTAAAATTTTAATATTTTCATTACAACTGTATGCATCATTAAGTATACAATTGTCAAGCATGACACTTCACTATTTCATATAAGCATGCCTATTTCATTTATGTCAAATCAAAACATACATCATTTTTTAAAACCACTTTTATGTCAAATCAAAAAATACATCATTAAGCATGATCATTATGCATTACTTCAAATCAAACATGATTTCATTTATTTTCAAAATATTTATCATGATAGAGCATATAAGCTAAAGAAACTATTAAACATAAAGCATATTCATCAATGATGGTTTCATTGAGTATAAAGTATTTTCAACCAAAATCATTTGTTATTTGTTGTAGTCATACATTTTTCTTTTTAGGTGAATCTATCTTTTCATGCTTAGTTTGCATACAAAAGCCGTGCATCATTTTCAAAAGCAACTTTCATCATGGTATAAATCGATAATCCATAAATTGTAAAAAATTATTATGGAAATCATCAATAATCAATAAACTATAAATTACCCAAAACTCATCATCAACATGCTTAGCTTCAAAAAATAAATTTATTAGGCATGATATCATATTTCATAAGGCATTTTTAATTAAAATCATTTTGTTTATCATAAACATATAATTTTCATGATTATTTTCAAAATTACTAGAATGATAAGCATGATTTCTAATTTTTTTATTTTTATGTAATTTTTAAGAAAAATAATCCTAAACTAAATTAAAAATAACTTATGAAAAGTATTATGTAATTTTAAAATAATTCAAGAGAGTTGAGTTACTTACCTTGTAGTCGAAGCTCGTTAAAGCCCAATTCACCGTTTCACCTTTGGAAGTTATTGATTCATCCTTGGTTGCCTTCCTCTTCTTTGGCCTCTTCCTCCATTCAAGTTCATTGTTTATTTTGGATTTTTGTTTAATAAACTTATTAAGATTTAGTGTTTGAAGTTCAAGTTCATCATTGTCCTCATCACTTGAGTCATCGCTCAAGTGGTATTCATTTGTCCAGAGTTCCAAATCCTTCCTGTTCTTTGGAAGGTGATTTTGTTCATCATGTGTATTATGCACCATTTCATATGTCATAAACAAACCAATTAGTTCTTCAAGTGGAAAAATATTTAAATCTTTTGTTTCTTATATTGCGGTTATTTTAGGATCCCACCTTTTTGGAAGGGATCTTAAGATCTTGCTTATGAGATCAAAATTCAAAAAAGATTTACCAAGAACTCTTAGATTATTGACGACATCCGTGAAACGGGTGTATATGTCGCCTATAATCTCACTTGGTTGCATTCGAAAAGCTCAAAATCATGCAATAAAATGTTAACTTTCGAGTTTTTGACTCTACTAGTTCCCTCGTGTATGATTTCAAGTGTTCGCCAAATATCAAAAGTTGTTTTGCATGTAGAAATCTGATTAAACTCATTTTTGTCCAAAGCACAAAATAAGGCATTCATAGCCTTTGCGTTTAAAGAAAAATACTTCTTCTCCAAATTTGTCCATTCGTTCATCAGTTTAGAGGGAAGTTGAAAACTATTTTCAATAATATTCCATAAATCGAAATTCATAGAAATCAAGAAAACTCTCATTCGAGTTTTCCAATAAGTGTAGTCCAATCAATTAAACAACGATAGACGAACAACCGATAAGCCCTCTTGAAAGCCATGAAGAGTCATTTCTCTCGGGTGTAAATCCGAAATGAGAAATACCGGGCTTTGATACCAATTGTTAGGATCGGAGCGGCACTAAGAGGCGGGGGGTGAATTAGTGCAGCCGATTAAAACTCGTAAGTTTAAAAATGATTTCGTAAATGCGTAGAGATTTCAATTTGTCAATGACTTGAAGAAAGTAGCTCGACTAAAGTGAGAAGATGAAAACCGAAAGCTTGCTGCTATGTAAATAATGGTTTCAAAAAAGTAAGAACTCACACATTCAAGGAACACACCAATTTAAAGTGGTTCGGTCAAAATGACCTACATCCACTTGCGAAGCCTTCTCCAATGAGGCTCCCAACTTCCACTAGCAAATCACTTTGAAGGGGAAGGACAAATACCCCTCTTACAACCTTTTACAAGTGGTTCACACTCTTACAATTTTTCAAAGAGAAAGAGGGAGGTGAACACTCAAGCTATTGAAAACAAAAACTTGCTAAAGACTTTGCTAAGACTTTTATCTCAATCTCTTGCTTCTCAAAGGTTGTATTCTCTGCTAAGAATTAAGAGGTATTTATAGGCCTCAAGAGGATTCAAATTTGGGCTCCAAATTTTGAATTCTCTTGGGTTCCCGAGGCTGGCGGTGCCACCGCTTGTCGATGGCGGTGCCGCCGCCTATCAATGTCTGACACTAACAGTGTACTGGCGGTGCCACCGCCGGACCTCTCGGGTGCTGGGCGGTGCCACCACTCAGTTCTCGGGTTCTGGGCGGTGCCACCGCCTAATCTGGCGATGCCACCACGTACACCATTTCATCTCACTAGTTGGGCTCCAAACTTAGCCCAAATTAGTCCGAACTCGGGCCCAATTGGCTCCTACTTGGGTTATAGGATTAACACCTAATCCTAACCCTAATTAACATGCTAACTATGAATTTAAAGACATTTCCTAAGCTATTACAAAGTCCGTAAGTCAAGACTTCTTCCGGCGAGCTTCCGGCGAACTTCTGGAGGTCTTCTGATAAACTCTCGAAAAACATTCTACGGACTCCCAGCAAACTCCTAGACTTCACGATTTGATCTTGGAGAGTTCCAATGAGTTTCTTCGGCAAGCTTTGATCTTTCTCGGCGAGCTCCGTGAACTTCCCGTGAACCTTCTGGCGAGCTTCCGAAAAACCCTTCGGCAAGCTCCCTACTAATTCTCGGCTAGTTCCGGCAGCATTCCCAATGAACCTTCATACTTCCGTCGAACTCTCGAACTCCTAACGAATCCTTCGCGCTTGACTCCGGTACTTTGTTTTGCTTTATGTCTTTATCGTTATCATAGTTAATCCTGCACACACAAGCCAAAACTCTACTCCGATCTAGACAATTATTACAACGCGAATTGACATTCTATTGCCCGGCACGTCATTGGTTGGTGCTTTGTCTGATTCTTCAGCGCATCGTCCTCTCTTGCGGCTTGTTGCCCAATCGACGGTTGACCTCCATAACCCCGATATCCTTGGTGCAATTCCACTCTCCTTGGCCTGATGCCTGACGTCCGAAGCCTTCTGCCGTCTAATATCCTATCGTGATCTCCTCCGACGCAACGTCAATTCCTCCTGCGTCAACTGTCTAATCCTGATCGAGTAGACCTGCATCACTCAAAATGCAATTAAACATCTAAACACAATCAATTAGTTTCATCATCAAAATCCGAGATTCAACAAGGGTAACAAAGTGCAATTAAAGTGTGAAAAAAAACTCTAAGTGTTGGGGTGTTAAAAGTGTTGTAAAAGTGAGAAGTGTTCTCCTCCTCTCTCTCTTTAGCTTTGTAATCATCTAAGAAGAGGTGTGAGGCTTGTAAGGGTTATCTCCTAAACCCGTGAAAAGGAGAAAGTGTTATAAAGAGGTCTTTACCTATTGAAGGAAGACCATTAGTGGATGTCGATGACCTCGATGGAGGAATCGGAAGTGGATGTAGGTCACAATGACTGAACCATTATAAATTTCGGTGTGTTCATTCCTTACTACTTAATTTCTTTACTATATTTAACTTTACTTCATTATAAACTTTCCAGTCCTCTCTTCTCTACTCATTCAAGAAAAACGAAATGGTTTTTGTTGGAATCAAATTTTATCGTATGAAGATTTTCAAATTGACGTAATTTTTTCGCTGTACTAATTCACCCCCTCTCTTAGTGCCACCTTTGATCCTAACAATCCACATGGCAGGGGCCACGAAGATGCTCCTCAAATTGCTACCCAAAACTCTTCCTTACGTGCACCATGCAATCAATAAGGGGCTACCCCTTTTTGCTGTCCACGCACCCCAAATAGGGGCTATAATTTGAGAAGGAGAGGGGGAGAGGAGAATAGGAGGAGACAGCTAAAAAGAACTCTTAGCCTATGGGTCTTTGGTTCCCTCCTATTTATAGAGGCCCCTTATTAACTTAACCCTAATAGATCTTGCCATGTTGGATATTGGATCTCCATCCAACTACCTAAGCCTTTTAGATTAGTGGGTCTCCACCCAATAATCTCTTATTAGCTCTTATTGGATCTCATCCATAAGATCCAATAATTTAGGGGCTTATTGGATATCTAATAAGATAGGAGCTCTAGCGGATATCTCATATCTAAACCTCTACTCATCGCAACACCTACCATATGTGTGTGACCCTCTAGGCCTAATATCGAGCTGGCCATGAGTCATACTTATCAAAACTCATTATGGCTCAGTGAATTATTATCTCCATAATAATTTACTTGACTCATCGGCTACGGATGTACTAGACCACTATGCCGCAATCCCCAAACGATACCGAGAAATCCAATCCATTAGACATGTTTGTCCTCAGTTACCATGTATCTATAGTTCCTCATCTATCCCAGAGATTGTATACCAGGCATGATGTTGTCAGGCTCATACAATTTCTACTCGAGTCTCGCTCTAACCGGATTCTCTCGGAGAACACTTTCTTACTCAATCCGAATAACCCTAGCTAGGGATTTTTCTGAGCAAAAACATATGGGATATTTCTCTCATGACATCGAGAGCAGATGATCCTCTATCGATTCTCAATAGCCCTCATAACGTTAGCTACCAATCCCAATGACCGGCTATGCTAGATCTGAAACCTCCAGACCTATAAGTCCGATATCAAAGAGTAGAGTACTCATACAGGACATTCTTGATGTCTCAAGTCTAAATACCATATAAACAACCAAGACTATAGAATTGTTATCTGACAATAAGGCATCATCAACCATCCAGAATTTCGTGAGCGGATTAATCAATGAACTCATTTTCCAATTAGCACCTATACTGTAGCCCTAGTGTCCCCACATGAGCAGCTATGAGATCAGCTACCTCCATCATATAGACAGGTATACGACACACCAATCTGTCTAGTTATCTCGATGTCTCTCTCGAGTGACCTATGACAGAGATTATTTAGGGTATGTGTTTAAAGGCAAGTCGGTCTCATTATCGTAATCTCATCATGATCCGATTCTCATTGCATAGATCCATGAACATCATAATATATTCATGCAATAGGTAATATAAAGTGATAAAATACCAAATAATAATAATAAGCAAAAAGACTGTAAGTTAAGTCACACGTGTCATCACTCATGTGATTGGCTTGTAGGACACCTATGACTAGCAGAAATACTACACAAAAATATATCTATGATTGCCTTAAAAAATAACAATGTGTATACTATTGATATTGATTATTTTTGTGATGAAACATGCTTTCTCGTTTTAAACGAAGATGTATGGCTTTGACATATGAGACTAGGTCATGCTAGCATGAAACGAATCTCTCAAATCTCAACTAGAGGACTCATAAGAGGAATGCTTAGCATCAAGTTTGTCAAAGACAAAGTTTCTAATGCATGCCAACTAGGAAAATAAATAAAAAATAGTTTTAAATCAAATAATCAAATAAGTACCTCTAGACCACTACAATTAATCCATATGGATTTATTTAGACCAATTGATACAACAAGTCCAGGAGGTAGTAAATGTTGGGAAATCTTAGGGGCGACATCATATGCGCATCGGAAGAACAAGAAAATAAAATCCCCGATTCCCAAAGAGATGTTCGTCGTCATGCAAAGATTGGTGCGCAAAATCCGTGAAACTTTAAAACTGCGTATAGAGTAGATTGTGTTACCTAAGGAGATCGTATATCCCTATTTCCTTGTAGATCCTTAGGAGAGGGTGAAGGAGGTCAAGCATCCTCCTCTCTAGCGGTGATCCACACAGTAGGGTTGCGACGACACTCCTCAAAACTCCAGGCCTGCTTTGAGGTGGAGAGGGAGAGGAGAATAGGAAAGGCAAGCAAAGGCTCTAGCCTATGAGGCTCTGAATCCCTCCTATTTATAGAGGTCCCTTGTCAAACCGTAATGGGTCCTCCCCTAGTGGGTATTGGATCTGCATCTAATAAGACAAGGGCTCCGTCGGATATCTTATATCCGAACCTCTACTCATCGTAATGCCTACCATATGTGTGTGACCCTCTAGGCCCAATATCGAGCTGGTCGTGAGTCATACCTGTTAGAACTCCTTCTAACTCAGTGAATTATTATCTCTGTAATAATTCACTTGACTCATCGACTACGGACGTACTAGGCCACTACGCCATAGTCCCCAGACGATACAAGGGAATCCAATCCATTGGACCTGTCTGTCCTCAGTTACCGTGTACCTATAGTCCCTCATCCCTCTAATATCCCAGAGACCGTATATCGAGCATGGTGCTGTCAGACCCATACGGTTTCTACGCAAGTCTCGCTCTAATCGGATTCTCCCAAAGAACTCTTTCTCTCTCAACCCGAATGACCCTGGCCAAGGATTTGTTTGAGCGAGAACACATGGGATATTCCTCTCATGACGCCGAGAGTGGATGATCCTCTATCGACACTCAATAGCCCTCGTAAGGTCGACTACCACTCCCAATGACCAGTTGTACTAGATCTGGGACAGCCAAACCTATAAGTCTGATATCAAAGAGTGGAGCACTCATACAGGACATCCTTGGTGTCTCAAGTCTAAGGACCAGATATACCACTAGGACTACGAAATCGCTGTCTGACAATAAGGCATCATCAACCATCCAGCATTCCGTAAGCGGATCAATCAGTGAACTCATTCTCTAATGAGCACCTGTACTGTATCCCTAGTATCCCTACACGAGCAGCTATAAGACCAGCTGCATCCATCATATGGATGGGTATACAGCACACCAGTCTGTCCGGTTATCACGATGTCCCTCTCGAGTAACCTATGATCGGGATTATTTAGGATATGTGTTTAAAGGTGAATCGATCTCATTATCGTGATCTCATCACGATCCAATTCCCATTGCATAAATCCAAGGATATCACAATATATATATGCATTTATGCAATAGTTATAAAGTGATATACGCCAAAATACAATAAGCAAAAAGATTTTGTATCAAGTCACACGTGCCATCACTCACGTGATTGGCTTGCTGGGCACCTATGACTAGCAGTAAATACACTTTTATAATTGTTGATGACTATAGTAGATATACTTGGACATACTTCCAGCACACAAAAGTGATTGCTTTAAATAATTTTTAAAATTTTGTAAACTTATTCAAAATGAAAAAGGTTTTATGATTTTTTTTATTCGTAGTGATCATGGGGTGAGTTTCAAAACTGTGATTTTTAAATTTTTTATGAGTCAAATAGGTATAACCATAATTTCTCTACTCCAAGAAATCCATAACAAAATGGAGTAGTTGGGAGAAAAAATAGGAGCTTACAAGAAAGGCAAGAACCATATTAAACAAACATAGTCTACCCAAATATTTTTGGGCCAAAGTCATTAACACGACATGCTATGTCATGAACAGAGTTCTCGTAAGACCATTACTTTCCAAAACTCCCTATGAATTGTAGAACAATAAAAGACCCAATATTTCATATTTTAAAGATTTCGGTTGTCAATGTTTTGTGTTAAACGAAATAGATACCTTAGAAAATTTTGATGCAAAATCCAATAAAGATATTTTTCTTGGTTATTTCTTTATTTCTAAAGTTTTTCTTATCTTTAATAAAAGAACCTTTGTTATAGAGGAATTCATTCATGTAGTTTTTAATGAGCTTACTGAATTTAAGAAAAATGATTATGATGATTTTGATTTTGATACTTTAAATTCGAATAAAAACTCTCCTCCCTCAAGCAACTTGGATGCATCTTCTTCCAAAGAATCTCTACCTAAGGAATGAAAGTATGTAAATGCTCATCCTAAGTATTTAATCATTAGGAATACATCAAAAGGTGTTCAAACTCATTCTTCTTTTAAAAATTTTATGAGAATGCGGTCTTTGTTGAATCTTAGATTTTGATGATGAAATCATTTGGTAAATTATTTGACCTAATGTATGTGTTGAGATAAGTGTGCAGAATTAACTACAATAGCAGTAAGGCGTAAAGCAGATGATGAGCCGGAATCAAAGATTCGAACGATGTATTGGGAGCTCACCGAGAGTTCATCTGAAGATCATCGAGAGTTCATCGAAAGATCGCCAAGAGTTTGTCGCTAGAAGCTCGTTGGAAGATCATCGAGAGCTCATTGGAAGATCACCGAGAGTTCATCGGGAGTTCACTAGAAGTGCGCTAGAAGACTCGCCGAGAAGTTCATCGGAGGATCACCGAGAGAAATTGACATACCGGACTAATCGCTTGTCTTAATCATAGTTAGTACATTAGTTGAGTTAGGATTGGGATGTAATCTCACTAACTTAGATAGGAGCCAATTGGGCCCTTAACAGGGCTGAATTAGGCTAGATGAACAACCCACTCAGCACCTGAAGTCACGACCGACGGTGGCACCGCCCGGGACTCGATCTCGCAGGTGCTCTGGGCATTTGTACCACCCAGACTGGGCGGTGGTACTGTTGATAGTTAATGCTGTCAATGATGGTACCGCCATTATCAGGTGGTGGTACCAATAGAGCTCGGTCTCCGAGTTCTGTCAAGCGGTCGTATCGCCCAGTATTAGGTGTCAGGCGGTGGTACCGCCTAATAATGGTGATGGTACCGCTAGTACCCTAAAATCCAGGGATGTGATACTTTTTGGCTCCAATTCTAAAGCCAATTGGGCCTATAAATACTCTACCCTTTTCTGCATAAAAGGGCACAAAAGCATTAGCATACTCCTAAATTCTTGAGTGTTAGTGTTGTAAAAAGTGCTAGAGTCCTCCTCCCTTTCTAAGTGAGGAGTGAGACTTGTAAGGGTGTGAGACTTATAAGGGATCTCTCCTAAACTCATGAAAAGGCGAAAGTACTGTAAAATGTGGTTGGTCTTTGCCTATTGAAGGAAGGCCATTAGTGGACGCCGATGATCTCAACGGAGGAGGAATTCAAAAGTGGATGTAGGTCACAATGACCGAACCACTCTAAATTCTTGTTTGCATTTCATTTTGAGCGATTTACCTTTATTGTAAGTTACTATACCTTCTTACAGCCTTCTCTACACTCCCATACGCTTTCAAGTTAAAATCTTTACAAAATGATTTTTGTCGGAATCAGTTTTAATCGAAACGAAGACTTTTGAAAGTAGTAATTTTTCCACTACACTAATTCACCCCCCCCCTCTTGGTGCTGCTCTTGATCCTAACAATTGGTATCAGAGCTCGGTCACTCTTGTTTGGTTTAAAACCCAAGAGAGATGGTATTTGTCGGTAATCAAGAGGGTCACTCAATTATGTTGAATCTCGGATTTTGATGATGAAATCAATTGGTAAATTATTTGATCTAATCCATGTGTTGAGATAAGTGTGCAGGAGTAACTATGATAGCAGTAAAGCATAAAGCAGATGATGGGCTAGAGTCAAAGACTCAGACGATATACCGGGAGCTCACCGAGAGTTCATCATCACTGGAAGCACATTGGAAAACTCACCAAAAGCTCATCGAAAGATCACTGGAAGCAAGCCGGAACACTAGCCAAGAGTTGGTCGGGAGTTCGCTAGAAGCTCGCTGGAAGACTCATTGAAAAGTTCGTCGGAAGATCGCCGAAGTGAAAAATCGACGTATCGGACTATGCTTGCCTTAATCGTAGTTAGAATGATAATTAAAGTTGATTTGGGAGGTAATCCCAATAACTCTATTAGGGGGCAACTAGGCTCAGAGTTAGGATGGTTTGGGTCGGAGTCAAGGCCCAACCATGATGCTGAATTCCTGGTCGACGGTGGCACCGCCTAGAAATCAGCACCCCATGTGGTCTAGGTGGTGGTACCGCCGACAATTATTGCTGCCAGTGGTGCTACCGCCCCTGTCAGGCGGTAGTACCGCCAGAGCTTGATCTTCGAGCTCTGTCAGGCGGTGGTACCACCTAAACTGAGGTGTCAAGAAGTGGTACCACCCAATAATGGCGGTGGTACTACTAGGACCCCAAAAATATATGATTAGACACTTTTTGGCATCATTTTTGAAGTCATTGGGGCCTATAAAAACCCCATCCTTTTCTACATGAAAGGGCATAAAAGCATTGAGATATTCTTGAGTTGTTGGGGCGTAAAAGTTTTATAAGCAAGTGCTAGAGTTCTCCTCCCTTTATAAATTTTGAAATCATTCAAGAGAGGTGTCAGACTTGTAAGAGTTCTCTCCTAAACCCATGAAAAGGAGAAAGCACTGTAAAAGGTGGTTGGTTTTCACCTATTGAAAGAATGCCTTAATGGACATCGGAGACCTCGTCAGAGGGGGAATCTGAAAGTGGATGTAGGTCATGTTGACCGAACCACTCTAAATTCTGGTTTGCTTTTCAAAAGTGCAATTTACTTTAACTGCAAATTATTTTATAGCAAACTGCTTCTTCTCCTTATCTTGCTTACGCTCTCGTACGTTTTAAGTTGCTATCTTCCGATTCGATTTTCATTGAACATACGAAATATTTTATATGAAAATCAAAGAATTTTCTACTGCACTAATTCACCCCCCCTCTTAGTGCCGCTCTTGATCCTAACAATTGGTATCAGAGCAAGGTTCACTCTCGTTTGGTTTAAAACCCAAGAGAGATGACATTTGCCGACAACCAAGAAAGTTATTCAATTACACGTCCGCCTATGTTTAATGAGATGGATTATATATATTGGAAGACTAGAATGAGGATCTTCCTAATTTTCATGGATTTTGAGCTTTGGAACATTGTCGAAAACGATTTTCAAAAGTCTTCTCTTCCAATGAACGATTGGAATGAGTTGGAGAAAAAGACTTTCACTTTAAATACCAAGGCTATGAATGCCTTGTTTTATGCATTAGATAAAAATGAGTTTAATCGAGTGTCGATTTGTAAAACTGCTTTTGATATTTGGCATACACTTAAAGTGACTCATGAAGGCACTAGTAGAGTGAAGGAGTCAAAAATTAATGTTTTAGTGCGTACTTATGAGTTATTTCAGATGAAACCGAGTGAGACCATTGGAGACATGTACACCCGATTTACGGATGTTGTCAATGGTCTAAAAGGACTTGGTAAAGGTTTCTCAGATTTTGAACTCATTAATAAAGTTTTAAGATTCCTTTCAAAGAGGTGGGACCCTAAAGTCACAGTCATTCAAGAGGCCAAAGATTTAAATAATTTTCCTCTCGAAGAACTAATTAGGTCACTAATGACCTATGAGATGACTTATAAAGCTTATGAAGAGCTTAAGGACACCCTTCCAAAGAACATGAAGGATATGGCACTAAAAACCCAAGAAGACCACTTGAAAGAAAACTCAAGTGATGAGAACCTTGATGAAGACTTGGCACTTTTAACAAGGAAATTTAAAAAATTCATAAGAAAGAATAAATTTAAAAATGGTACTAAAAATAAATTTGAACCTAGGAAAGATCAAATAATATGTCACGAATGTAAGAAGCCAGGACACTACAAGAATGAATGTCCCCAAGCCAAGAAGAGGACACCAAAGAAGAAGGCTCTCAAAGCAACATGGGATGACTCAAGTGCATCCAAAAAAGAGAAGCCAACCAACACTAAACAAGTTGCTCACCATGCACTAATGGCCATTGGAGATGAGGTAACAAGTTCAATTAATGCAAATTTATCATTTGATGAACTATTAAATGCTTTTCATGATTTATTTGGTGAATGCAAATTAATTAGTAAAAAATATAAATTATTAAAAAAGGAGCATGATTCTCTTGTTAGTAATTACAATAAATTAAAAGTTGAGCATAATGATAGTTTAGCTCCATGTACGAAATGCCATGAAGTAAAAACACTTAGAAAGGAAAACTTGCTACTTAAAGAAACCTCAAAATAATTTAAGATTGGTAGCAAGTCCTTGAATATGATCCTTGCCAATAAGGGTTACATTCACAAAAGAAGTGGAATCGGATTTGTGAGTAGCTCTCACCAAAATCCAACCACCTTTGTTAAAGGTCCTATCTTGCATATTTCACCCAAAAACAAATGCAACTTTTATTGCAAACTTGGACATGTATCTTATCATTATCCATTTAAGAAGTGTAGTCCACACAAGTTGATTTGGGTTCCTAAAGGAACCATAAAGAATTCCATACAAAATGATAAGTTAAGCCGATCGATTTTTGAGGCACCCAAGGTCAAATGGGTACCTAAAAATCATCCTCTTTTTTAGAAACATATACCATCACAAGCTAGGAGCAAGAGATGGTACCTTGATAGTGGATGCACAAGGCAGATAACCGGAGATCCATCTCAATTCTCTAAGCTCACTAGCCTAGACGAAGGATATGTCACCTTCGAAAACAATAACAAGGGTAAAATCATTGGCAAAGGAACTATAGATAATATCCAACTTTTTTATTGAAGATGTGTTATTAGTTGATAGCTTAAAGTATAACCTTTTGAGCATTAGTCAATTGTGTGATAAAGAATATATTGTTAGATTTGAATCTAATGCTTGTATTATAGAAAAACAAAAAAAAAAACACATCTTTGATTGCTCTAAAATAAAATAATATATATACTATCGATATTAATGATCTTTATAAGGAAATGTGTTTTTTGATTTTAAATAATGATGCTTGGCTTTGGCATAAGAGATTAGGTCATGCTAGCAAGAAACTAATCTCTCAAATTTCATCTAAAGAACTTGTAAGAGGAATTTCTCGTATCAAGTTCGTCAAAGATAATGTGTGTGATGCATGTCAACTAGAAAAACAAATAAAAGGTAGCTTCAAACCTAAGAACCAAATAAGCATCTCTAGACCTTTGCAATTGATCCATATAGACTTGTTCGAACCAATTTCTACATCAAGCCTAGGAGGTAGCAAATATGCATTTGTCATCATGGATGATTATAGTATATACACATGGACTTATTTTTTGATACACAAAAGTGAATGCTTTAGGTATTTCTCTAATTTTTGTAAACTTATTCAAAATAAATAGGGCTTTATGATTTCGTCAATTCAAAGTGATCACGGTGGTAAATTTCAAAACCGTGATTTCCAAGAATTTTGTGAATCTAAAGAATACAACTACAACTTCTCTACTCCAAGAAATCCTCAACAAAATGAAGTAATAGAAAGAAAGAATAGAAATTTACAAGAAATGGTAAGAACCATATTAAATGAACATAGCCTATCCAAATATTTTTGGGCCAAAGCCGTAAATATAGCATGCTATATTATGAATAGGGTTCTAGTAAGACCACTACTTTCGAAGACTCCTTATGAGTTGTGGAACAACAAAAAACCCAACGTTTCATACTTTAAAGTTTTCGAATGTAAATATTTTATTTTGAATGAAAAAGATGCCTTTGGTAAATTTGATACAAAATCCGATGAAGGAATTTTTCTTAGCTATTCTTTTGTTTCTAAAACATTTTGTATCTTTAATAAAAAAACTTTGATTATAGAAGAATCTATTCATGTTGTTTTTAATGAAATTTTCAAAGTTAAGAAAAATAATTTTGATGATGATCTTAATTTTGATACTTTGAATTTAAATGATTCTCCTTCTCCATCTAGCAACTTGGATGCATCTTCTTCCAAACCTTTTTTACCGAAGGATTGGAAGTATGTAAATGCTTATCCTAAGGAGCTAATTATAGGAGACAGATCGAAAGATGTGCAAACTCGTTCTTCTCTTAAAAATTTTTGTACTAACATCACTTTTCTCTCCTAAATTGAACCTAAATGCATTGATGAGGCCATGAAAGATGATTCATGGGTCATCGCAATGCAAGAAGAATTAAATCAATTTGAGAGAAATGAAGTGTGGAAGCTTGTTCGAAGGCCAAATGACCATTTAGTCATTGGTACTAAATGAGTCTTCAAAAACAAGCAAGATGAATCTGGCATCGTGGTTTGAAATAAGGCTAGATTAGTGGCCAAAGGTTTCAACCAAGAAGAATGTATCGATTATGAAGAAACCTTCACTCTTGTGGCATGATTAGAATCCATAAGGATGCTCCTTGCCTATACTAGTAGTAATAATTTTAAGTTGTTTCAAATGGATGTTAAAAGTACTTTTCTTAATGGCTTTATCTCCAAAGATATTTATGTTGAACAACCTCCCAGATTTGAGAAGGATAATTTTCCTAATCATGTGTTTGAATTGACTAAAGCTCTCTATAGATTGAAACAAGCCCCAAGGGCTTGGTATGAGAGACTTAACTCATTTCTAATTCATAATAATTTCTCTAAAGGCAAGGTCGATGCTACATTATTTATTAAAAATTTTAAAATTATTTTCTTATTGTTTAAATTTATGTTGATGACGTTATCTTTGGTTTTACAAATGAATCCTTATGTGAATTATTTGCCAAAAGTATGAGTCTATAATTTGCAATAAGCCTAATGGGGGAACTAACCTTCTTTTTAGGCTTACAAATTAAATAACTTAGCAATGGTATTTTTCTTAATCAAACAAAATATGCTTTAGACTTGCTAAAAAGGTTTAACATTGATAGTTCAAAAGCTATTAATACTCCTATGAGTACCTCAACTAAGTTAGACATTGACAAAAGTGGAGAAAGCTTTGATCAAAAAGCTTATAGGGGTATATAGGTAGTTTGCTTTACCTCATCATAATTAGATCGGACATCATGTTTAGCATAGGACTTTGTACTAGATTTCAATCTAACCCTAAGCAATCTCTAAAAGCTGTTAAAAGGATATTTAGATACCTAAAAGGAACTCCTAAACTAGGATTATGGTATCCTAAATCTAGGAACTTTGAATTGCTTGGTTATGATGATGCAGCTTTTGCTGGATGTAGTTTAGATAGAAAAAGCATATCTGGAATATGTTAATTTTTAGGACACGCACTCGTTTCTTGGTCTTCCAAGAAACAAAACTTAGTTGCATTATCTACAGCCGAAGCTAAGTACATAGCTACAAGTGCATGCTATGCTAAAGTTATATGGATGAAAAATATTTTAAAGGATTATAAAATTGACTTGAAAAACATACCTATAAAGTGTGATAATACTAGTGCAATATGCTTAGCTAAAAATCCTATTCAACACTCTAGAACTAAATATATTGACATTAACCATCACTTTTTATGAGATCTTATTAATAATCATGATGTGATATTAGAGTTTATTATTACGAAATATCAATTAGCTGTTATCTTTACAAAACCCTTAAATGAAGAATAATTTGACTTCATTAGAAGGGAATTAGGGATGTTAAATTGTCCGAATTCATGAATTTGTTAAATTTTCATTTTCGAACCTTCTTGATCACTCACCTGAATCATGATTTTATAGTATGCACAATTAGCCATATGCATTTTTCCATATGAGTGGTTACAATGCTTGCGTACAAATTTTATATGGTGAATCATGAAATTACAGTATACATTTTTTTTTTACGAGTTCTATACAATGTTTGAGTATAGTATGTATTTTATATGATGAATCATGAACAAACAATCTTCAATACAAATCTTCTCCTCTTATGATGCGAATTTTACATGATGAAGTAATAATGTTGTGTGCTTCACAACAATAAAAATCTTGCAAAATTGGAATCACTTGTGATAGCACCACACACTAATGTGAGCAGTGCTCACTACCCGCAGGCGGTGGCATCGCCCAGCTGGCGGTAGCACCGCCAGTTGTCTCAGGTGGCAGGCGGTAGCACCACCCGCAACCTCTGCCTTATAAAAAGGCACTTAGGGCCGGTAGTAGAACCAACCCTAAGCCCTCCTACATTCCTCCAAACACCTCTAAACTCCTCTCCACCCCTCATTCTCCTTGATCCTCCTCTAGAAACTCAAGGAAACCCTCCTCTTCTTCAAATTCAAGGATCAATCTCAATCTTTCAAGAAGATTACTGCAAGGGTACTTCTCAAGCCTCTTCTCTTAATTTATTAATAAATCTTGCCTCTTATGTGTAGTTCTTAGTATCATTTATGTGTTTAGACTCATGGCTTCTAGAAAGTCCTCTAGGGATGAAGGGAAGAGAAGATTAGATGAAAATTATGACTCCCTACTTTTCGATTTTAATCAACATGCCCTATAATTTCCTTGAATAGAGTCTAGACATGTTCATAAGGGTAAATATGTTGATTTAGATGAATTAAGTGATTTATAACATATTTAATGGTTTGCTAATCTAGACATTCTTCTAATCCTTCAAATGAGTGAATCTATCTACCCTAGATTTGTTAGGCTATTTTACAACAATTTACATGTAGATGAAGATGAAAGGGTATCTACCTATCTATTAGGACATCATATAATCATTACAGATAGAACCATTGGCAACATCATAGGAATTCCGATAAAAGAAAGAGGGTGTTATTTTAGAGGACAATGGGATGATGAAATAGTTGGGACTACTTACGTTGAAGCCTTAGGAACAATTTTTGGCAATCCTAACTTAACGATTCTTCCAAAAAGCTACGAACATTTACTACCTTTAAGCACCAAAATACTTCATCATATCTTGATAAGTATCATTCTCCCAAAGCAATATCATCATGATGAAGTAAGCCAAATGAAACTAGGTACCATGTATTGGATCCTGAAGGGATATAACAATTATTTTGGTTACCTAATCCAACAAAACATGAATGAATTATCAAAAAAGGACATGATGCTTCCATATGGTGGCTTAATCATAAGACTACTATATGCCTATGATATTGTCTTTCCACCCGAAGAAGAAGTTATAAAACTAGATAGATTTAGTATCATAAATAGAAATCTACTTCAACGGATGAGATGTACATTTAGAAATGGTATATGGACTAGACTGCCTAGAAGGACTGATCCCGTCCAACCCGAACCAGAACCTAAAACACTAATTTTTAGGGGTAATCTATCTCCTCCAACTGGTCCCTTTGAGGAGTCACCTCCAGTAGGGCGAGCACCTCCCTCATCAATCGACGACATAGGGACTCGGATGGATCGATTTAAACAATATCAAGATAGACTTGAACAACGCTAAGATCAAATTTTGACTGAGCTGCAGCAGATTCATCAATAACTCAATACCCTATTTAGATATTTTGACTAGCCACCACCTAAATAATTAATTGTGACTTTTTGTTGATGACAAAGGGAGAGAAATAGATGTCCCCTTCTTTTATTCTGCTTACTTTGGTGTTATAATCCTATGTTGCTTACCTTGATGTTGTAAACTTAAAATGCTATTTACTTTGATAATTACAATTATGTGCTCAGATTTCCATATTATCTCTTCAAATGATGAGTGTAATATCATGCTTACCTTGATGCTGAAAATTTCTGTCAATATCATGCTTAGCTTGATGCTAAAAATTTCAGTCAATATCATGCTTACTTTGACACTGAAAATTTCTGTGATTTTGACTCGAAAATAGATGTCATGTCTTGACATCATTTCTATCGACGAATAAGTGGTATCATCTTTAGATTTGGTAAATCATGGTGTGCATGATGGTAATAAGTCTAAATTATCAATTTGATGCTTGAATTCAAAGGCGTTGAATTCAAAAGTATCTTTTCTCAATTATGGCATATAGATAGGGGGAGTTAAAATTAACTCCATCACCAATTGGTTGTCATCATCAAAAATGGGGAGATTATTGAATCTCATATTTTGATAATGAAATCAATTGGTAAATTATTTGATCTAATCCATGTGTTGAGATAAGTGTGCAAGAGTAACTACGATAGTAGTAAGGCGTAAAGTAGATGATGGGCCGGAGTCGAAGACTCGGATGATATATCGGGAGCTCATCGAGAGTTCATCGTCACTAGAAGCACGTTAGAAGACTCATTGAAAGCTCGTCGGAAGCAAGCTGGAAGACTAGCCTAGAGTTGGTCGGGAGTTCGATAGAAGCTCGCCGGAAGACTCGTCGAAAAGTTCACCGGAAGATCGTCGAAGTGAAAAATCGACGTATCGGACCATGCTTGCCTTAATCGTAGTTAGAACGATAATTAGAGTTAATTTGGGAGGTAATCCTAACAACTCTGTTAAGGGCCAACTGGGCTCAGAGTTGGGATGGTTTGGGCCAGAGTCAAGGCCCAACCATGATACTGAATTCCTAGTCGACGATAGCACCACCTGGAAAGTAGCACCCCAGGTGGTCTAGGCGGTGGTAAAAAGGAATAAATTTAGAAATGACACTAAAAAGAAATTTGAACCCAAGAAAGAACAAGTCATATGCTACGAATGTAAGAAGCCGGGATATTTCAAAAGCGAATATCCCAAGCAAAGAAGAAACAACCAAAGAAGAAGGCTCTTAAAGTAAAGTGGGACGACTCAAGTGCATCCGAAGAAGAGGAGTAAACCAACACCAAGCAACTTGCTCACTATGCACTAATGGCTATTGGATATGAGGTGAGTAGTTCATTAGATGCAAGTTTATCTTTTGATGAATTACTAAGCGCTTTTCATGATTTATTCGATGAATGTAAATTAGTTAGCAAAAAATATAAATGGTTAAAAAAGAAGCATGCCTCTCTTGTTAGTGATTTTGATAGACTAAAAATTGAGCATGATAGTCTAGCTCCTTGTACAAAATATAATGAATTAGAAACGCTTAAAAAGGAAAATTCACAACTACATGAAACCTTAGAAAATTTTGAAATAGATAGCAAATCCTTAAACATGATTCTTACAAGCAAAAATCATGTTTATAGAAGAGATGGAATCAGCTTTGTGAGTAACACTCATAAAAATCCAACCAACTTTGTTAAAGGTCCAACCTTGTATGTTTCACCCCAAAACAAATACAACTTTTGTTACAAATTTGGACATATTGTTTATCAATGTCCAGTTAAAAAATGTAGCCCACACAATTTGATTTGGGTTCCTAAAGGAACCATAAAAAACTCCATGCAAAATGATAAGTTAAGTCGATCGATTTTTTAGGCACCCAAGGTCAAATGGGTACCTAAAAATCATCTTTTTTTGTAGAAATGTTTACCATCACAAGCTAAGAGTAAGAGATGGTATCTTGATAGTGGATGCTCAAGGCATATGACCGGAGATCCATCTCAATTCTCTAAGCTCACTAGCCTAGACGAAGGATATATCACCTTCGGAGATAACAACAAGAGTAAAATCATTGGCAAATGAACCATAGGTAACAAATCTAACTTTTTTATTGAAGATATGTTGTTGGTTAATATCTTAAAGCATAACCTTTTGAGTATTAGTCAATTGTGCGATAAAGGATATATCATTATATTTGAATCCAATGCTTGCATTATTGAAAAATCACCCAAAAATACATCTATGATTACTCTAAAATAAAATAATGTTTACACTATCGACATTGATGATCTTTGTAATGAAATATGTTTTTTGATTTTGAATGACAATACTTGGCTTTGGCATAGAAGATTAGGTCGTTCTAGCATGAAACTAATCTCTCAAATCTTATCTAAAAAACTTATTAGAGGAATTCCTCACATTAAGTTCGTTAAAGACAATATGTGTGATGTATGTCAACTAGGAAAATAAATAAAATATAGTTTCAAACCAAAGAACCAAATAAGCACCTCTAGACCATTGCAATTAATCCATATGGACTTATTTGGACCAATTGCTATATCAAGCCTAGGAGGTAGCAAATATGCCTTTGTCATCATGGACGATTATAGTAGATACACTTGAACTTACTTCTTGGCATACAAAAGTGACTGCTTTAGGTATTTTTCTAAGTTCTATAAACTTGTTCAAAATGAAAAGGGTTTATGCTTTCATTAATTCAAAGTGATCACGATGGTGAATTTCAAAACCATGATTTCCAAAAATTTTATGAATATAATGGATACAACCACAATTTCTCTACTCCAAGAAATCCTCAATAAAATGGAGTAACAGAAAGAAAAAATAGAAACTTACAAGAAATAGCAAAAACCATGTTAAACGAACATAGCCTACCCAAATATTTTTGGGTCGAAGCCGTAAATACGGCATGCTATGTCATGAATAGGGTTCTAATAAGACAATTACTCTCCAAAACTCCTTATGAGTTGTGGAATAATAAAAAACCCAATGTTTCATATTTTTAAAGTTTTCAAGTGTGAATGTTTTATCTTGAATAAAAAAAATGCCTTAAGAAAATTTGATGCAAAATCTGATGAAGGGATTTTTCTTGGCTATTCTTCTATTTCTAAGGTCTTTCATATTTTTAACAAAAGAACTTTGGTTATAGAAGAATCTATTCATATTGTTTTTAATGAAGTTTTCAGAGTTAAGAAAAATGATTTTGATGATAATCTTAATTTTGACGCTTTAAATTTAAATAAAACCCATTCTCCATCAAGCAATTTGGATGCATCTTCTTCCAAAACATCCTTACTCAAGGAATGAAAGTATGTAGATACTCATCCTAAGAAGCTAATCATTGGAGATACATCAAAAGGGGTTCAAACTTATTCTTCTCTTAAGAATTTTTATGTCAACGCCATTTTTTTCTCCCAAATTGAACCTAAATGCATTGATGAGGCCTTGAAAGATGATTCATGGGTTATCACAATACAAAAAGAGTTGAATCAATTTGAGAAAAATGAGGTATAGAAGCTTGTTCTTAGGTCAAATGATTATTTAGTTATTGGTACTAAATGGGCCTTTAGAAACAAGCAAGGTAAATTTAGTATCATGGTTAGAATCAAGGCTAGATTAGTGGCTAAGGGTTTCAACCAAGAAGAAGGTATCAACTATGAAGAAACCTTGGCTCTTGTGGTACGATTAGAAGTCATAAGGATGCTTCTTGCCTATACTAGTTATAATAATTTTAAATTATTTCAAATGGTTGTTAAAAGTGCTTTTCTTAATGGCTTTATTTCTGAAGAAGTATATGTTGAACAACCTCCCAGATTTGAGAATTATAATTTTCTTAATCATGTGTTTAAATTAAGTAAAGCTCTCTATGGATTGAAACAAGCCCTAAGGGCTTGGTATGAGAGACTTAGCTCATTTCTTATCCAAATAATTTCTCTAAAGGCAAGGTCAATACTACAATGTTTATTAAGAATTTTAAAAACAACTTTCTTATTGTTCAAATTTACGTCGATGCTATTATTTTTGGTTCTACAAATAAATCTCTATGTGAATCATTTGCTAAAAGTATGAGCCTAAAATTTGAAATGGGCCTAATGAGGGAACTAACCTTCTTTTTAGGCTTACAAATCAAACAACTTAATGATGGTATTTTTATTAGTCAAACAAAATATATATTAGACTTGCTAAAACGATTTAATATGGATAGTTCAAAAGCTATCAATACTCCTATGAGTACCTCCACTATGTTAGAGATTGATGAAGGTGGAGAAAGCTTTGATCAAAAAGCTTATAGGGGTATGATAGATAGTTTATTATATCTCACCGCAACTAGACCAGACATCATATTTAGTATAGGACTTTATGCTAGGTTTCAATCTAACCAAAGCAATCTCATTTAAAAGCTGTCAAAAGGATTTTTAGATACCTAAAAGGAACTCCTAAACTAGGATTATGGTATCCAAAATCTTAAAATTTTGAATTGCTTGGTTATGTCGATGCTGATTTTGCCGATTACCAAATAGATAGAAAAAGTACATCCGGAACATGTCAATTTTTAGCACACACACATATCTCTTGGTCTTCCAAGAAATAAAACTCGGTTACATTATCCACAACCGAAGCTGAGTATATTGCATCAGGTGCATGTTGTGCTCAAGTTATATGGATGAAAAATACTTTAGAAAATTACGAAATTCACCTGAAGAATATACCTATAAAGTGTGATAACACAAGTGTAATATGTTTAACGAAAAATCCTATTCAACACTCTAGAACTAAACATATTAACATTAAGCATCATTTTATATGAGATCATGTTAATAATCATAATGTAATCTTAGAATTTATTGACACAAAACATCAATTGGCTTATATTTTTACAAAACCTTTGATTAAGGAAAATTTTGATTTTATAAGAAGAGAATTAGGTATGCTAAATTTATCGGATACATTAGTTCCTCTTTAGATTTTTCTCAAGATTTTCTTATCAAATTCTATTTTACAAGATCAATCACTTGAATCATGAACTAGTGGTATGTGATCAAATCTTATACGATGTTTGCGTATTAATTTTGTATGATGCATGAACTTATGGTACAAA